>NC_091183.1:23306126-23378626 GCF_040958095.1 Procambarus clarkii
TTTGGCGCGCCACAGCCGCGGGGCACCGGATTCTGCACAATTACGCATAGAAATGTGCCATAAATACGTCAATTTATATCGTAAAATAATTCTGATTGCACCAGAGTCTTGCCAGAACTACGTAGAATTTTGATAAATATATCACAATATTACGACTTTTCTCAAATTTTTTCGTGTTATATGTCCCCTGAATGGTCCAAAGGCATACATGCAACTGAAAACTCACACGCCAGAAGTGACTCGAACCCATACTGCTAGGAGCACATTGTAACTGGTGAACAGGGCACCTAATCCACTCGGACCATCATGACCGGACAAAAGCTGGTGGTAGCCGAGGACTATTTGCCTATTTGCCCCCTGGCATTCTGATTGTAGTTTTCTGCATAGTATTTTATCAAATCACCTCATTCTTTGGGGCACACGTGAGACCCACAAATGCGAACAAGCCTGAATGGTCACCAAGCATACATGCAACTGAAAATTCACACCCCAGAAGTGACTCGACCCCATACTGCCAGGAGCACATTGCAACTGATGTACAGGGCATCTAATCCACTCCACCATCACGACCAGGCAAAAGCTGATTGTAGCCGATGCTATTTGCCCATTAACCCACCGGCACTCTGATGGTAGTCTTGGGCACAGTATTTTATCAAATCACCTCATTCTTTGGGACATGTGAGGAACACAAATGTGAACAAGCCTGAATGGTCTCCAAGCATACATGCAACTGAAAACTCACACCCCAGAAGTGACTCAAAACCATACTGCCATGAGCATATTGAAATTGGTATACAGGGCTCCTAATCCCTTCGACCGTCACGACCGGACAAAAGCTGATGGTAGCCGAGGCTATTTGCCCATCAGGACGCCAGCACTCTGATGAAAGTCTTGGGCATAGTATTTTATTAAATCACCTTATTCTTTGGGGCACACATGAGGAACACAAATGTGAACAAGCCTGAATGGTCCCCAGGCATACATGCAACTGATAACTCGCACTCCAGAAGTGACTCGAACCCATACTGCAAAAAGCACATTGCAACTGGTGTACAGTGCACCTTATCCACTCGACCATCACGACCGGACAAAAGCTGATGGTAGCCAAGGCTATTTGCACATTAGCCCGCCGGCACTCTGATGGTAGTGTTGGGCATAGTATTTTATCAAATCACCTCATTCTTTTGGGCACACAATGAGGACCACAAATGCGAACAAGCCTGAATGGTCCCCAGTCATACATGCAACTGAAAACTCACACGCCAGAAGTAACTCGAACCCATACTGCCAGGTCACAGTGTAACTGGTGTACAGGGCACCTAATCCACTCGACTGTCCATCGACTAGTCCATCACGACTGGACAAAAGCTGATGGTATCCAAGACTATTTGCCTATTTCCCCGCCGGCACTCTGATTGTAGTTTTCTGCATAGTATTTTATCAAATCACCTCATTCTTTGGGGCACACGTGAGGAACACAAATGCGAACAAGCATGAATGGTCCCCAAGCATACATGCAACTGAAAACACACACCCCATAAGTGACTCGAACCCATACTGCCAGGAGGATATTGAAACTGGTGTACAGGGCACCTAATCCACTCGACCGTCACGACCGGACCAAAGCTTATGATAGCCGAGGCTATTTGCCCATCAGCCCACCGGCACTCTGATGGTAGTCTTGGGCATAGTATTTTATCAAATCACCTCATTCTTTGGGGCACACGTGAGGAACACAAATGCGAACAAGCCTGAATGGTCCCCAGACATACATGCAACTGAAAACTCACTCCCCAGAAGTGACTCGAACCCATACTGATAAGAGCACATTGCAACGAGTGAACAGGGCACCTAATCCACTCGACCGTCACGACCGGACCAAAGCTTATGATAGCCGAGGCTATTTGCCCATCAGCCCACCGGCACTCTGATGGTAGTCTTGGGCATAGTATTTTATCAAATCACCTCATTCTTTGGGGCACAGGTGAGGAACACAAATGCGAACAAGCCTGAATGGTCCCCAGACATACATGCAACTGAAAACTCACTCCCCAGAAGTGACTCGAACCCATACTGATAAGAGCACATTGCAACGAGTGAACAGGGCACCAAATCCATTCGATCATCACGACCGGACAAAAGCTGATGGTAGCCGAGGGTATTTGCCCATCAGACCACTGACACTCTGATTGCAGTTTTGGGCATAGTATTTTATCAAATCACCTCATTCTTTGGTTCACATGTGAAGAACACAAATGCATACAAGCCTGACTGGTTCCCAGGCATACATGCAACTGAAAACTCAAACCCCAGAAGTGACTCGAACCCATCCTGCCAGGATCACATTGCAACTGGTGTACAGGGCATCTAATCCACTCGATCATCATGAGCAGACAAAAGCTGATGGTAGCCGAGGCTATTTGCCCATCAGCCTGCCGGCACTCAGATGGTAGTCTTGGGGATAATATTTTATGAAATCACCTAATTCTTTGGGGCATACATGAGGAACACAAATGCGAAAAAGCCTGAATGGTCCCCAGGCATACATGCAACTGTAAACTCACACCCAAGAAGTGACTTGAACCCATACTGCCTGGAGCACATTGCAACTGGTGTACAGGACACCTAATCCACTCGACCATCAAGACTGGACAAAAGCTGATGGTTGCCGAGGCTATTTGCCCATCAGCCCGCTGGCCCTCTGATGGTAGTCTTGGGCATAGTAGTTCTGTGTCCCATTGTATATCCCTTATAAATTTATTCATCTCATAATTTCCCTTTCGGTACGCCAGCCCTTTGTTTCCCAGTTCATTTTTGGGGGAGATAATTCCTAGCTCAACCAGGTACTCAAAGCTTAATACACTATGATCACTCATTCCCAGAGGGGCTTCCAACTTAACTTCACTTATATCCGACTCATTTAGGGTAAATATCAGATCAAGCAAGGCTGGTTCGTCCTCTCCTCTCATTCTTGACGGTCCCTTGACGTGTTGACTTAGAAAGTTTCTTATTGCCACGTCCAGCAGCTTAGCTATCTATGTGTCTGGTCCTCCATGTGGGTCTCTGTTCCCCCAATCTATCTTCCCATTGTTGAAGTCTTCCATGAATAGTAGTCTGGATCCGTTCCTGCTAGCCACAGAAGCTGCTCTCTCTATTATGTTGATGGTGGCCATGTTGTTTCTATCATATTCCTGTCTGGGTGTTCTGACGTTCGGTGGGGGTTATATATGACTACTACTATAATTTTCTGTCCTCCAGTTGCTATGGTGCCTGATATGTAGTCACTGAAACCTTCACAGTTCTGATTTACCATCTCTTCAAAACTTCAACCTTTTCTTATCAGCAAAGCTACACCACCTCCTCCTCTCCCTTCTCTCTCTTTCCTCACTACATAGTAGTCCTGTAGAAACACTGCGTTTGTTATGGTTTTCGTTAGCTTTGTTTCTGTGAGTGCTATTATGTCTGGGTTTTCGTGTAGTGCCCAATCTCCGAGTTCACTTGTTTTATTTGTAATCCCGTCTATGTTAGTGTACATTGCCTTGAAGCTCACTTTCTTCTGTTCATTTTCTAGTCCCTTTCTTGGCGAGCATTCTGCTGGTGGGGAAAGCTGTTCCCTGTGTGAGAAGATCTGTGAGGTGGTTTGCATGGTCTAAGAGGATTTTCTGGTGGGGAGGGTGGGGGTGCAAGGGAAGGGGGGACAGGTAGGGAGTGGGTTAAGGAGATAGGGGGGACATGGAGGATACGGGGTGAGGGGGAGGAGGGATAGGGAGGGTATGGGATGGAGGGGGAGGGTGGGCATGGTGGGAATGGGGAAGGGGTGATAGGGTCAGAATGGGGGGGGGGGAGGGAGGGTTGGGTGTGGATTTAGGTGGGGGCAAGTAGGGTGAGGGTAAGGGAGGGTTTCTATGCAGAGAGGGGTGGTGGTGATGCCCTCCCCTCTGCTGTTGCTGGGATGCTGATTGTGGGTTCCCCTCTTATCTCTGGGACTGTTGTGTTGGGGGCTGCAAATTCCTGGTTTACTCCTCTCTCCCTGCGTTTCCTCGCCTCCGCTGCCCTGGCTCTCTCCTGCTTCATCCTGTCCCTCTGCAGGAATACTTTCTTGTATTGCTACAAGTACTGCAGACGACTCTTCCTCTCTAAAATAACCTCTTTGGTGGCCTCGTTTGTAAACACCACCTTTACCAGTCGGTTTCTGTCCTTGTTGTACCAGCCCAACCTGAAAACCTTCTCAATGCTTTTTTTCAGCCCCCTTCTATCTATAACCTCTTCAGTAGCCCATGTACTGCCTCTCCATCCATGCTATTCCATTCCTGCTTATTGGATCCTTCCTGTTCTTTGATGTCTACAACTACCACTGATCTTTTTCTCTCCAACAGCTGACTGGTGCACCTTGCTGCTTCCATGCTGCTTGCATGGCTACCTCCCTCACTGTGTCCATTGCTTCTGAGCTCTTTCTCAGTCTTTCCACAAATGTTTCAGGTACAGAGGTATTTCCTTCCAATGCAACATTCCCACCTTCCCTTTGGATGATAATCTGATGCTCGGCCTCTTTATTTTTCTCTGTGAGGGAATTGATCTCCCTTGCTGATGTCAGCTCACTTTGCAGGTTGTTAATTGTAATCCTCATTTCATGCATCTCCCTCCTGAATTCCTCCAGAACTTGCGTTAACATTTTCTTCATTTGGTCACTTTGACTATTCCCTGTGTCCCTGTTGCATCCTCCTGCCATTTTCTCCCTTTCCCTGATATGGTTTGATTGGATAAGGCAGGGGGGGGCGCAGAGAGGGGCGCAGAGAGGGAGGGAGAGAGAGAGAGAGAGAGAGAGAGAGAGAGAGAGAGAGAGAGAGAGAGAGAGAGAGAGAGAGAGAGAGAGAGAGTGAGAGAGAGAGAGAAAGGTAGAGAGAGAGAGAGAGAGAGAGAGAGAGAGAGAGAGAGAGAGAGAGAGAGAGAGAGAGAGAGAGAGAGAGAGAGAGAGAGAGAGAGAGAGAGAGAGAGAGAGAGAGAGAGAGAGAGAGAGAGAGAGAGAGAGAGAGAGAGAGAGGGGGGGGTGGAGAGCAAAAGAGACAGATCAGGTGAGAGAGCAAGAGAGAGAGAAGGCAAGAGAGATAGAACAAGAGAGAGAGAGGGCAAGAGAGATAGAACAAGAGAGAGAGCAAGATAGAGATAGAGAGAGAGAGAGAGAGAGAGAGAGAGAGAGAGAGAGAGAGAGAGAGAGAGAGAGAGAGAGAGAGAGAGAGAGAGAGAGAAAGAGAGAGAGAGAGAGAGAGAGAGAGAGAGAGAGAGAGAGAGAGAGAGAGAGAGAGAGAGAGAGAGAGAGAGAGAGAGAGAGAGAGAGAGAGAGAGCAAGATAAAGCTAGAGAGAAAGAGAGAGAGAGAACAGAACAGAGAGAAAGAGAGAGAGAGAGAGAGGGGGGTTGGGTGGGGGGAGGAGGGAGTTTGTATGGGAGGGGGCGGAGATGGTCACTTCAGGTTAGGTGGTCAGGTGGTAGTACAGGGTGAGGGAGATGGAGGGGGGTCCCACTGCGTGGGAGGGTTTTGGGGGTGGAGTGGGGGGGAATATCTGGTATGCTACAGAAGGAAAGAGAAAAAGGCAGGGGGGGGGATAATGTGTGTGTGTGTGTAGTCAGTGGTAGGGGAGAGCAGGAGTGGAGGGGGGGGGGGAGTGTGTTGGGAGCATGAGATGGGGGTTAAGAGGAGGTGGGTGAGGTGTTGTCTTCAGACTACAGCTGGGGGATTAGCGGCTGAGCTGGGTTCCCAGTGAGCTCACAGTTGCTGTCCCTGTTACCTGTCTACCTCTTACGATTGTATTATTGAATGGAATGCAATAGTGTCTATGATATGATATGTGACGGTGTTCCCCTACCCCTTATATTTCTCCCACGCCATCTGTAAGAGTCATATCCACTTTACCCGAACGTTCTCTACGTTCCAGGGAACAATTTGACATATGTGGGAGCATTAGGAGTTCTCGCGTTGTCGAGAAATTTGCAAAAGAAGAGTGTTTCAGCCAGTGGTTTAGGACGCCAAGATGGCGCCAGACACTGAGTTTTCCCGCCAACACGTTATGACGTCAGTGGCGCCAGATTGGTCAAGAACAGTGACGTGGCACAGGGAGCCAATGAGAAACGCCCCTGGCAAGTATGACCTCACGAGTGCAGTGGGGTCCGGACGGCGCAGGCCGTGGCGCCCAGGAGTTTTACACACGTCGAGGAGGTCAGACGCGCGATAGGGGGTCCTGTCAGTCTGACAGTTTTCGCCCCAGATCCGGTGGATTTACGCGTCATCCTGTAGTCTGAAAGAACCCTGTGAGGTCTTCCTATATTCCATATGTTGGACCGAAGAAGGAATTGACGAGAAATGAGCAGCAAGTGCTCTAGTGTCAGGTGTGTAGCAAGAAGTGAAGTCTGAGCAGTGACGTCCGGGACGACTGTGCAGTTTCGTCAGCTTAGGTGACGATGTAGCGGCTGGGCCAATCCACCGAGAGGCAGGAGAAGAATGCAACTAGCTGGGAATCAGGACGACTGCAGCCGATAGAAAGGACTGCAGACGTAGTTGTGAGGAGAAGTCGACGGCCAGGAGACCGACTCCAACCCTTCAAGAGGTTGTGGAGGAGCACGGAGCCTGCAGAGGAAAGAGCACGGTGAAGACAGGTTTTTGAGTGTTGATTGGGTTCCTGGAGAGAGCATCAGTGTGTGTGGTGGCATTCCCTACAACGAGTCGAGAGCCGGGATCAGGAGCTACAATTCAACTCTCAACAGAGGACAAGTTCACATCATTGAGGTGGAAGTAGGAAATTCAGTTTTCCCTTCCCAATGCCCTTTAATCAGCTATTTAGCCAGAGTATCTTCTATGTCGTGAGCAGGGCTCACCAATGTCTATGTCATAGTAAGGCACAGTTGTGTAGAGAGATGTTGTAGAGAGCTTTCGCGAAATATATACATTGTGGTGTGTGAGTGCACCTGTGATTTATCGAAGAGTTTGCTGTGTCGAGGACATTTACATTCATGTGACATTAATATTATAAGTTTGTGTCAGAGAATATATATATATAAATGTACCATTTATTGGTGTAAGGCTGTGTGCCCTGTATTGACTCATTATTACTAATATTGATGAAATGATCTATATATATATATGTTGGAGTATTGAATAGTATTTTCATGTGTACAATGATTTACTGTGTTTATTGCCATTGAAGTAATTTACTGTGTTTGGGGTCATTATAGTGGTTTACTGTGTTTATCGCCATTATAGTGAGCTACTGTGTTTATGGCCAGTATAGTGATCAACCGTGTTTAATGCCAGTACAGTGAGTTACTGTGTTTATTGTCACTGAAATGATTTACTGTGTTTAAGGCCAGTACAGTGATTTATTGCGCTTATTGGCAATATAGCGATTTACTGTGTTGACTGCCAGTATTCTGGTTACTGTGAATTTGAAGAAATAAGCGCTTAACGCCAGGACAACAAGTACAGAGAGAGTATACAGTGAGGGGGCGTGGCAGCTGGGAATGTGCGGCGGTGGGGGAGTGTTGCCGTCACGTCGTGTTCCAGATTATGAAGTGGGAGTGATTTCCTGCCATGTGCTTCGTTGCCTTGTTGTTGATCCAGAGCTATAATACTTTAATATTTTAAGTAAAATACAAAACCACCTTCGTGTTTGTATTATCCCTCCATTACTTGTTGCTATTGAAACTATTGAGACCATAGAAAGAGAGAGAGTGATTGAGATATAAACCTGCCTGTTACTAGATTTGATTAATGTGCTTTCTGCCACTACTACCACAATTCCACAATACCACTGACGTGTTACTGGACACGAAGAACACCAGTTGGTGACCTTTCAGTTAGCACTAGAGCCCTTTGTCGGGGCGGGCACACGTTCAAGAGAGTAGATCGTGTTGCCACTTGTCTTCAGGCTATAAGGCCGGCCGGAGGTAGACTGGGAGATTCTCCAGGTGAACATTAGCACCTTGAGGATGGAGTGAAGACGCGCAGGGCTACAGAAAGTATCAGTTATCCCTACTACTACTTGGTGGTGATTGTTGAGAGAGAGTGACACCTCGACATTGGCGATATTGCCAGGACTTAAGTCCGAGATTTAGAGTAGCCCTAACATTGGCGTCCTTGCCAAGATATTAATAAATACTGTTACTTACGCGAAAACCCGACATATATTATATAAACCTTGCACACTGTTGGAGACTTATGAGAGACACTTACCAGCCAGCCCCCCGCAAGCACTCTAGGTGAATACATGGCGTGTCGTCGGTAATCCTGTGAGGTCTTTAGGTCTCCACTTGGATCCCGGCTGATGCGGTGGGGTGTGTGGTAGAGTGGTGGGGTGTGTGGTAGTGTGATGGAACTGTGTGGCAGTGTGGTGGGGTGTTTGGTAGTGTGGTGGGGTGTGTGATAGTGTGGAAGGGTTGATTGGTTATTGGTAGGGTGTGTGGTGGGGTTGTGTGGTACTGTGATGGGGTGTGTGGTAGTGTGGTGGGGTGTATTGTAGTGTGGTGGGGGTGAGGTTTTGTGGTGGGGTTGTATAGTATTGTGATGGGGTTTGTGTGGTAGTGTAGTGGGGCGGTGTGGTAGTGGTGGGGTGTGTAGTAGTGTGGAGGGGTGTATGGTAGTGTGGAGAGGTGTGTGGTAGAGTGGTTGGGTGTATGGTAGTGTGGTGGGGCTGTGTAGTAGTGTGGTGGGGTGTGTGGTAGTGTGGTGGGGTGTGTGGTAGTGTGGTGGTGTTGGGAGGTAGTGTGGTGACCTTGTGTGGCAGTGTGGTGGGGTGTGTGGTAGTGTGAAGGGGTGTGTGGTAGTGCGGTGGGGTTGTGTGGTAGTGTAGTGGGGTGTGTGGTAGTGTGGTGTTGTGTGGTGGTGTGGTTGTGTGGAAGTGTAATGGGGTGTGTTGTAGTGTGGAGGGGTGTGTGGTAGTGTGGTGGGGATGTGTAGTATTGTGGTGGGGTGTGTGGAAGTATGATGTGGTGTGTTGTAGTGTGGTGGGTTGTGTTGTAGTGTGGTGTGGATGTGTGGAAGTGTTGTGGTGTTGTGGGGTAGTGTGGAGGGGTGTGTGATGGGGTGTGTGGTAGTGTTGTGGGGTGTGTGGTAGTTTGGTGGGGTTGTGTGGTAGTGTTGTGGGGTTGTGTGGTAGTGTATGGGGTGTGTGGTAGTGGGGTGGGGTGTGTGGTAACACTGTGGGGTGTGTGGTAGTGTGGTGGGGTGTGTGGAAGTGTGGTGGGGTGTGTGGTAGTGTGGTGGGGTGTGTGGTAGTGTGGTGGGATGTGTGGTAGTGTTGTGGGGTGTGTGGTAATATGGCTGGGCTGTGTGGTAGTGTGGAAGGGTTGATTGGTTGTGTGGTGGGGTGTGTGGTATTGTGGTAGGGTGTTTGGTAGTGTGGTGGGGTTGTGTGGTACAGTAATGGGGTGTGTGGTAGTGTGCTGGGGTGTGTTGTAGTGTGGCGGGGTTGTGTAGTATTGTGGTGGGGTTGTGCAGTATTGTCGTGGGGGTTGTGTAGTATTGTGGTTGAATGTTTGGTAGTTAGGTGGGGTATATGGTAGTGTGGTGGGGGTGTGGTAGTGTGGTGGGGGTGTGGTAGTGTGGTGGGGTTGTGTAGTATTGTGATGGGGTGTGTGTGGTAGTGTGGTGGTGGGGGAGGGTAGTGTGGTGGGGTGTGTGGTAGTGTGGAGGGGTGTGTTGTAGTATGGAGGGATATGTAGTAGTGGTTGGGTGTATGGTAGTGTGGTGGGGTAGTGTAGTAGTGTGGTGGGGAGTGTAGTAGTGTGGTGGGGTGTGTGGTAGTGTAGTGGCGTTGTGTGGTAGTGTGGTGAGGTTGTGTGGTACTGTGGTGGCGTGTGTGATGGTGTGAAGAGGTGTGTGGTAGGGTGAAGGGGTGTGTGGTAGTGAGGTGGGGTTGTGTAGTATTGTGGTTGGGTGTGTGGTAGTGTATTGTGGTGGGGTGTGTGGTAGTGTATTGTGGTATATTGTAGTGTGGTGAGGTGTGTTGTAGTGTGGTGTGGATGTGTGGTAGTGTTGTGGGGTAGTGTGGTGGGGTGTGTGTTAGTGTGGTGGGGTGTGTGGTAGTGTGGTGGGGTTGATTGGTAGTGTTGTGGGGTTGTTTGGTAGTGTATGAGGTGTGTGGTATTGTGGTGGGGTGTGTGGTAGTGTGGTGGGGTGTGTGGTAGTGAGGTGGAGTGTGTATAGTGTTCTGGGGTGTGTGGTAGTGTCGTGGGGTGTGTAGTAGTGGTGGGGTGTGTGGTAGTGTGGTGGGGGGTGTGTGTTAGTGTGGTCGGGTCGTGGGGTAGTGTGGTGGAGTGGGTGGTAGTGTAGAGGGTTTTGTGTTAGTTTGGTGGGGTGTGTGGTAGTGTGATGGGGGTGTGTGGTCGTGTGGTGGGGTTTGTGGTAGTAAGGTGGGGTGTGTGGTAGTATGGTGGGGTTGTGTGGTAGTGTGGTGGGGTTGTGTGGTAGTGTGGTGGGGTGTGTGGTAATGTGGTGGGGTGGTTGGTAGTGAGCAGGGAGTGTGTGGTAGTGAGGTGGGGTCGTGTGGTAGTATGGTGGGGTGTGTGGAAGTGTGGTGGGGTTGTGTAAGTATAGTGATGGGGTGTGTGGTAGTGGGGTGGAGTGTGTATAGTGTTTTGGGGTGTGTGTTAATGCTATGGGGTGTGTGGTAGTGTCGCGGGGTGTGTAGTAGTGTGGTGGGGTGTGTGGTAGTGTGGTGGGGTGTGTGATAGTGGGGTGGGGTGTGTGTATTGTTCCTGGGTGTGTGGTAGTGTGGTGGATTTGTGTAGTAGTGTGGTGGGTTGCGTTGTAGTGTGGTGGGGTGTATGGTAGAGTGGTGGGGTGCGTTATAGTGTGGTGGGGTGTATGGTAGTGTCGTGGGATGTGTATAGTGTTCTGGGGTGTGTGGTAGTGTGGTGGGGTGTGTAGTAGTGTGTATTGTGGTGGGGTTGTGTAGTATTGTGGTGGAGTATGTGGTAGTAAAGTGTGGTGTATGGTAGTGTGGTGGGGTGTGTTGTAGTGTTGTTGGGTGTTTGGTAGCGTGGTGCGGTTGTGTAGTATTATGGTGAGGTGTGTGGTAGTGTGGTGAGGGTGTGGTAGTGTTGTGGAGTTGTATATTATAGTGATAGAGTGTGTGTGGTAGTGTGTGGGGGGGGTGGTAGTGTAGTGCGGTGTGTGGTAGTGTGGTGGGGTGTGTGGTAGTATGGAGGAGTGTATGGTAGTGTTGTGGGGTGTGTGGTAGTGTGGTGGTGTTGTGTGGTGTGGGGTGAGGTTGTTTGGCAGTGTGGTAGGGTGTGTGTGGTACTATGGAGGGGTGTGTGGTAGTGCAGTGGGGTTGTATGGTAGTGTGGTGGGGTTGTGTAGTATTGTGATCGGGTGTGTGGTATTGTGGTGGTGTGTGTGGTAGTGTGGTGGGGTGTGTGGTAGTGTGGTAGGGTGCGTGTAGTGTTCTGGGGTGTTTGGTAATTTTGTGGGGTGTGTGTTATGTGGTGGGGTTGTGTGGTAGTGTTCTGGGGTGTATGGTAATGTTGTGGGGGGTGTGGTAGTGTGGTGGGGTGTGTGTGGTAGTGTGGTGGGGTTTGTGGTAGTGTGGTGGGATGTGTTGTAGTGTGGTGGGTGTGTGTGGTAGTGTGGTGGGTTTGTGTGGTTGAGTGGTGGGGGTGTGTGGAAGTGTGGTGGGGTTATGTGGCGGGGTGTGTGGTAGTGTGGTGGTGTGTGTGGTAGTGTGGTGGGGTGTGTGGATGTGTTGTTGGGTGTTTGGTAGTGTGGTGTGGTATTGTAGTATTATAGTGGGGTGTGTCGTAGTGTGGTGGGGGTGTGGTGGGGTTGTGTAGTATTGTAATGGGGTGTGTGGTAGTTTGGGGGGGGTAGTGTGGTGGGGTATGTGGTAGTGTGGTGGGGTGTGTGGTAGTGTGGAGAGGTGTGTGGTAGTGTGGAGGGGTGTGTAGTAGTGTGGTGAGGTTGTGTGGTAGTGTGTTGGGTGTGTGGTAGTGTGGACGGGTGTGTGGTAATGTGGTGGGGTGTGTTGAAGTGTGATGGGATGAGTTGTAGTGCGGTGGGGTTGTGTGGTAGTGTGGTGGGGTGTGTGGTAGTTTGGTGGGGTGTGTGGTTGTGTGGTGGGGTATTTATCAGTGTGGTGGGGATGTGTGGTAGTGTTGTGGGGTTGTGTGGTAGTGTTGTGGGGTTCTTCGCCAATCGCCGAAGCGAATCTAACGAGTAGGTCACGGGCTCTCACAACAATAATTTATTGTTGTGTGGTGCCGTATATTTGATCCAAAGCTCAGAAAATTAGTCTCAATTTTAGTCGAGTGTGAAGAACATTTGCATAACAATAATAATATGTGGGGGTGTAACGAAAAGACAGTGTTAACCATAACAACTTAGTTTATTCAATAAAGTACTAACTACTACAACAAAACAAAAGAAATGTCAATGACGTTACTCGAAATCCTTCCTGTGACACTATCAATGACAGCTAGACACCAGCCCCTCGGACTGCATAATGAACTAACTCGAACATAAGCGTGACCACAGAGGATTCAACAAGCAAGCAAGAACTAACAGATCTATAATCACAATTACAACAAACGACACAGTAGGTTCTGAAATACGTCTCCAGTAACCTCCTAACTGTTCTACGCCTCAGTGCAGTCTACTCCTGCAACAGCGGTTGCAATGCAATCAAATCAGTAGTCTTTCAATGACAACAATAACTAATGGGTTCGCAGGCAACTCCAGCACCCTTCCTCAAATTAATCCTTGCGTTAACACTACGTCCCACGGACGATCAACAATCAATAACAATTGATTTACGTTAATAACACAATAACATTTACGTTAATATACAAGGTAACATTTACGTTAAATTAACAACTCTTACAACTGTCACTAGTAACGCGGAAATCAACAACACTCTACCCGTCGAGCATTCAGTGAGAAAATCCCATTAATCCCTGTACTTCCCGACAGCTGATTAATCTCTTTACTAGTTACGTTAATATACGTTAATCGGTTACTAATCACTCAGCGATGGTAAACTCTGATTTGCAATGTCCAAAGTGCTAAGAGAACGGTAATCACTCGTGATTACCTTTAGAGTAATTAATTACTATCCTCAAGATCAATAATTAAACAATTAAAATACGCAACCTTTCACACTGGCTCAGCAATTTACATTAAGGTATGAATTCCGTCTAAGCCTTCCATACTCAGACCAATTCAGGCGACTAATAACAGTAATTAGCCCCACGTTTACGTTATTCTAAATGACGTTACTCCTCTCACGAGTCAATCAAATGCCGGTACTTCCGGGCAGATAACGACGTTACGTTAATGGAACAATGTAGCCTTCGTGTGAGTCGATCAAACAAGGATCGAGATTAATTACTTTGACTTCCTGAAACACGTCAATTACCCGGCCCACTGACCGTTAATTACGACAGACAATACTCTAATTCTTATCTGGCTGATGGCTAGGCTCCTCGAGACTACCGTAGCTGCTTACAGGAAAGTAAATTAACCCAAACGCATTCTACGTTACTCAAATTGTCAAAGAACAAATTCTCTTAAAGCAATGGGCGTTCCCTTGGTTACGTTATATTAATTGCCTCGCAATCACCTCACTGAATACTGGACTTCGATGTCCTACCAGATAACCAGGAGAATATATTTGTATCCAAGTACTCGTCTACAGCCGAGTTCCCCCACGACAATGACAAATCACACTAACAAATCACAGTGATTTACGTTACAATCCGGTTGCTATGACAATACTGCAGAATCTAGTAAAATAACCTACAGGACATGAACCCTCTAGAACACTGCCCCACAATGGTTTTACTGAACTGCAATCACATACGGTGATTGCTCAACACTAGCAACAATCACCATCAAATAACACCCCCTTTGCAATAACACACACGGCAAGTACTCTAATTTCCAAATATTAGGATACTGCCCACACTTACTTACTGCTGCAAATGACCCCTAGAACATAGGTCAATATATTGCAATCACCTCACAGTAAATAACACATTAACACTGGGAACCGTGACACTACGATTATATATATATATATAATTACCGCTGACACATGTAGCTTACAGCTATCAAACGTTATTGGGAACACTAAGGAGAATCTCACACTCCTTAAATCACATGGGTGAGTGATTTATCGGTCACGCATGCCGGTAAACACTCGAGAGTTACGTTACTCGACAGAGCGGGGGCGGTCTCTCTAGACGGCCTCGTCACTCACCAAACCTCACCAAAATTACGTTAATTAATACTGCAACCACAATATATATATTTATATAAATCACACTTGTCACGGCCCTGGGAACACTACAAGAAATTTAAGCCACACTGTGGCACACTCCACAATAATCATTGCCAGGAATCACTGGCGTTACACATACCTGAGCGCTCAGTGTTGGAATTCCACACCTGCAAGACCACACATGGAAATGATATCACTCCGTCCCACGGACGATCAAAAATGATTACCACAATGAAATAAAAGCATTATTACTTGGACACCTTCTCAGTCCTTGGCTAATCTATGTATCCTCTGTTCCCCGTGTGTACACACACACACACACACACACTGTACGTCTGTGTACACCAGACATAAGTCCCTCTGGACTGACAAGATGACAACACAGGTGATTAATCTCCTCGCCCACAATTCACTCCACCTGAACAGGTGCTGCGTGACAATGTGACGGAACACTTGACCTCGAATTCAAGCTTTAGAGACTACTAATCACCGAAATACACACATAGGTACTTACTCATTCACACTGCCGGCTTTACACACCATTCCCATACATCAGGCACCCCGCTATAGGTGGCTGGCTCGCTCCGGGTGGCGTAGGCGGCGGTAGTTCCTGATCGTAGTACAAACACGGGAAATTGCCATTAACACTGACACGAATTTCCCCGTTCCCATCGACTGCTACAGAGCACTAGCAAGTCTAATCATCACTGGTATGGGATCTACGAGTCTGTTGCTGCTCGTATGCACATTTCCCCACGATCCCAGATCACTGTACCTCTACCCCCTGCATACAATAATGTCTTAAACCCCCTCCAAGCGACGACTTCGGCCGGATTCTGTGACGACCGATGTCGTAGGTGAAGCAGGAAGCATCAGCAGTTGTAGTCCAGCCACCACGACGCCCTATACATCAATTTGGCCGAATTGAGCACAGGAACGTCTTGACAAGGTGGCGGCTGAGTTCAGAATGATGCTACACAACGGCTATTCCCGCGTCCTTCTCGAAATAACCAATGAGAGGAAGGCATACAGCGGCCTACCCCTCTCATCCAATCAGCGACGGTGTAGCATAGCCCCTAGGGCAGCTCCAAGATGGCCGACCAACATGGCGGCTCAAGATGTTTACTAAGATGGCGGCTGGTTTCCATGACAACCACTCAAGTGGGCAGCCAGCGCGGGGGCCCCACACCCACGCCGGCGGCCTAGCTGTTTCCCGCGCAAAGCTGAGCCTAGCCTCATGCCATACAATGAGATGATGCTATCAGCTCTAGCACTGTCCACAGACATGCCACCCCGGCCAGGGTAACATTTATGGACTGCTGATGACTGGGGCTCTCACATGAGCCCAAACACTAGATGTTTCGGTTGCTGGTACAAAACTTAAGTCCGCCCACTTAACAAGTGCACTTAACAAGTGTACTGGCTCCCACAGGCATAAGAGCACTATTGTAAGTGAGCTGGTGAACCACCTCCTCACAGTTGGGTGGTAGTGTGGTGGGGTGTGTAATTACCTAAGTGTAATTACCTAAGTGTAGTTGCAGGTTGAGAGCTACGCTCGTGGTGTCCCGTCTTCCCAGTACTCTTTGTCATATAACGCTTTGAAACTACTGAAATTTTATTATGGTGGTGTTGTGGTATTGCGATAGTGTGTGTGGTAGTGTGGTGGGGTGTGTGGTAGTGTGGCGGGGTGTATGTAGTGTGGCGGGGTGTGTGGTAATGTTTTGGGGTGTGTGGTAGTGTGGTGGGGTGTGTTGTAGTGTGGTGGGGTGTGTGCTAGTGTGGTGGGGTGTGTGGTAGTGTGGTGGGATGTGTGGTAGTATGGTGGGGTGTGTGGTAATGTGGTGGGGTTGTGTGGTAGTGTGGTAGGGTGTGTGGTAGTGTAGTGGGGGGTGTTTGGTAGTGTTGTGAGGGTGTGTGTTAGTGTGGTCGGGTCGTATGATAGTGTGGTGGAGTGAGTGGTAGTGTGGTGGGGTTGTGTGGTAGTGTGATAGGATTTGTATTAGTAAGATGGGGTGTGTGGTAGTGTGGTGGGGCTGTGTGGTAGTGTGGTGGGTGTGTGGTAGTGTGGTGTGTTGTAGTGTTGTTGGGGGATGTGGTATTGTGGTGGGGTCATCTGGTAGTGTGGTGAGGTGTGTGGTAGTGTGGTGGGGTTGTATTGGAGTGTGTTGGGATTGTGTACTCACCTAGATGTGCTTGCGGGGGTTGAACTCTGGCTCTTTGGTCCCGCCTCTCAACCGTCAATCAACAGGTGTACAGGTTCCTGAGCCTATTGGGCTCTATCATATCTACACTTGAAACTGTATGTGGAGTCAGCCTCCACCACATTACTTCCTAATGCATTCCATTTGTCAACCACTCTGACACTGAAAAAGTTCATTCTAATATCTCTGTGGCTCATTTGGGCACTCAGTTTCCACCTGTGTCCCCTAGTGCGTGTTCCTCTTGTGTTAAATAGCCTGTCTTTATCAACCCTGTCGATTCCCTTGAGAATCTTGAATGTGGTGATCATGTCCCTCCTAACTCTTCTGTCTTCCAACGAAGTGCGGTTTAATTCCTGTAGTCTCTCCTCGTAGCTCATACTTCTCAGCTCGGGTACTAGTCTGGTGGCAAACCTTTGAACCTTTTCCAGTTTAGTCGTATGATTGACTAGATATGGACTCCACGCTGGAGCCGCATACTCCAGGATTGGTCTGACATATGTGGTATATAATGTTCTGAATGATTCCTTTCACAAGTTTCTAAAGGCCGTTCTAATGTTAGCCAACCTAGCATATGCTGCTGATGTTATCCTCTTGATATGAGCTTCAGGGGACAGGTCTGGCGTGATATCAACCCCCAGGTCTTTCTCTCTCTCTCTCTGACTCCTGAAGTATCTCGTCTCCCAAATGATACCTTGTATCTGATCTCCTGCTTCCTACCCCCTATCTTCATTACATTACATTTGCTTGGGTTAAACTTTAACAGCCATTTGTTTGACCATTCCTGAAGCTTGTCCAGGTCTTCTTGAAGCCTCAAGCTGTCCTCCTCTGTCTTAATCCTTCTCATAATTTTGGCGTCGTCAGCAAACATTGAGAGGAATGCAGGCGATGAGTCACAATAACGTGGCTGAAGTATGTTGACCAGACCACACACTAGAAGTTGAAGGGACGACGACGTTTCGTTCCGTCCTGGACCATTCTCAAGTCGATTGTGATGAGGAGGTAGAGACAGGCAATAAATAGGCAAGAGAGAGCTGAGGAGGAAAGTAAGGTGTAGGGGATAGTATTAAGTAAGTAATTATTAAAAGAAGGCACCAAACCGGGAAGGCTATGTAGCACCATCAAATGCGCAAAATAATCAGAGGGCGCTAAATATCACCAAGGATGCCAATACGAGAACAAAAACGCATAAGGCGAACAATATCAAAAGTATCCGAGTCACCAAGAATTCTATTGAGGGACAGGTGACCGCGAGGGGCGCTCGGAAAGCAAGACACACGCTCGTCCTGGAAGTCAGGACATTCAAGGACATGCACGACCGTAAGAGGGACAATGCAACTAGGACAATAAGGAGCAGGGCGGCGCTCCATCAAGTGACCATGGGTTAAGCGAGTATGGCCAATACGCAACCTCGCCAGAGCTGTTTCCCACCCCGGTTACGGTGGAAGGAGGACGGCCATGAGGAAACACAACATTTAAGAGTACGTAGTTTAATACCAGTAACAGACTAACCAAGAAGCCTGCCAACGGGTAAGGACGGAGGAATGGATAACCGGGTAAAAGTCGGAATACGGAATACCTTTACGAGAGATGGGACAAGAGCGGACAGCTTCCTTGGCGGCAGCATCCGCACGCTCATTTAAAGACACACCAATATGGCTGGGAACCCAACAAAACTCAACCGACTTAAATTTACTGTGAACAAGAAACAGCCAATGCTGGATCTCGACAACAACTGGATGAACCGGATTAAGGACCCGAGAGCCATGAGGGCACTACGAGAGTCAACAACAACTACAAAGGAAGACTGACAACGAGAAAGCAGGAGACGAAGAGCATAGAGAATAGCATAAAGTTCTGCTGTAAAGATGCTAGTCTCCGGAGGTAAGCAACACATATAAGTGTGATCAGGAAAAACAACAGAGTAGCCAACACCGTCCGCAGACTTAGACCCATCGGTGAAGACAGAAACGGAGTGGGAGTGAGAAGAAAAGTGCTCAAGGAAAAGGCGTTTTAGAACCGTAGGAGGGGTAAAAGCTTTAGTGATATGGGTCAAGGATGTACAAAACCGCGGAAGAGGGACTCTCCACGGGGGCAAAGAAGGAACAACACGAGGAGAAACATTAGAAATATGAATGGAAAGAGAGTCCTGTAGGCGAGATAACCGGACAAAAAGAGGCAGGTGGTGAAGAGGAAGAGGAACAGGAACCGCAGGAGGGGTAAAAGATAAAGCACGACAGAGGCGAGAGGAAGGATGTTGTAAGGACCGCGAAAGATAGCGAAGACAGTAGCGATCACGGCGGTCTTGGAGAAACAGGAAGCCAGTGTCAACGTACAAGCTAAGGACGGGAGTCGAACGAAAGGCACCAGAACTGAGGCGCAACCCAGTATGGTGCAAAACATCAAGACGGCGAAGAGTAGAAGGAGAAGCAAACGAGTAAGCAGGGTAACCATAATCGAGCTTAGACAGGACGAGAGAGGAATGTAAAGCAAGGAGAGTGCGCCTATCTGCCCCCCAAGAAGTATGGGACAAGACCCGAAGGAGGGTAAGGGCCTTAGAGCACTCAACACGGAGGTAAGAGATATGGGAAGACCAAGACAAACGAGTGTCAAGGAATAACCCCAAAAGCTTCGCGGAATCTTTGTACTCAAGGGGATGACCATAAAGTGACAAAGAGGGACGAAGAACGACCCGTTTCCGCGTAAAAGTCATGGCACAAGTCTTAGAAGTAGAGAACTTGAAGCCATGATCGGTGGCCCAAGACGACACGGCATCAATTGCAAGTTGAAGCCGGCGCTGAAGGAGAGGCGAATCATCACCCTGACAGCAAAGGGTAAGATCATCGACATAGAGAGCGGAGAAGACACCAGCAGGAAGAGAGGAAAGAAGACCATTGAGGGCAACCAGAAAAAGAGTAGTGCTCAGAACACTACCTTGGGGCACACCTTCGTATTGCTGAAAAGAGGCAGAGAGAGCGGTACTAAGGCGCACCCGAAAGGAACGACGAGAGAAGAAGCTGCGGAGAAAGAGAGGGAGATGACCACGAAGGCCAAAAGAATGAAGTTGAGATAGAATATGATACCGCCAAGTGGTGTCGTAAGCCTTTTCCAGGTCAAAAAGGACTGCAACAACGGAGGTCTTCGCAGCAAAAGCAGTACGAATATAGACCTCCAAGTTCACCAGGACATCTGTCGTGCTGCGGCACTTGCGGAAACCAAATTGAGAAGGGGAGAGGAGGTGATGGTGTTCCAGGAACCACATCAGGCGAACGTTAACCATACGTTCAAAGAGTTTGCAGACACAACTTGTGAGGACAATAGGGCGAAAGTCCTTAGGGGAAGTACCCAGAGACCCCGGTTTGCGAACAGGGAGGACAACGGCATCGAGCCAGTCCTCAGGGACTGACGACGACTCCCAGATCCGATTATACAGACTCAGTAAATACTGAGACGTGCACGGAGGGAGATGGCGAAGCATCTCATAATGAATACCATTGGAGCCCGCCGCCGTAGAACCGCAGAGGGCCAGGGCAGAACGAAGTTCAGAGAGAAGGGATCATTATAGGGAAGCCGAAGACGAGTGCAGAAATCTAGAGGACGAGACTCAAGGACAGGTTTACGAAGAAGGAAAGATTGGGGAAGATGAAGACCAGAGCTAACAGAAGAAAAGTGGGAACCCAGTACGGAAACGACCTGCAACGGGTCCGCCACAAGAGTATCATGGAGGTGAAGGACCGGTGAAACATCGGGAACGAACTTACCCGCTATGTTGTGGATACGCTTCCTGATCTGGGCCAGAGAAGTTTCGGACGTAATTGTTGAGACATAAGATGCCCAACATTTACGTTTAGCCGTACGGATGGCCCTACGAGCCACTGCACTCGCTTTCCGAAAAAAAAGAAAAGAATCGGTCGTCTGCCTACGGCGGTGCCTCTTCCAGGCTGCAAGCTTACAGCGGACAGCCCGAGCACAGTCCGCATTCCACCAGGGAACGCACTTCCGTGGACCCCGAGAGGAAGAGTGAGGAATAGAGAGTAGGGGCAGCGTTGAAGACAGTGTCATGAAAAAGGAGGAGAGCGCGAGAGGGAGGCAGAAGGGAGAGGTCAGAGAGAGCAGCACTGAGGGTAAATAGGGTCCAGTCCGCTTTAGCAAACTGCCACCTAGGGAAAGAGATGGAAGGGCGAAAAGAGAAAAAGGAAACAAGGATGGGGAAATGGTCACTCCCATGGAGGTCATCAAGAACCTGCCACGTGAAATCTAAGTAAAGAGAAGAAGAGCAGAGAGAAAGATCAAGACAAGAAAGGGTGTGAGTCCGAAAGTCCAAATGAGTGGGCTCACCAGAATTCAGAAGAGACAGGGAAGAAGAGAGGAGAAACGGCTCAAGAAGGCGACCCCGGGTATTTGTCAGAACGTCACGCCAAAGAGAATGACGACAATTGAAGTCACCCAGCAGCAGCACAGGCTCCGACATGGAGTCTAGGAGGTGTTTCAAATCAGGAAGAGAAAGCGGGACACTCGGGGGGAGATAAATGGAACAAACTGTGTACCATTTCCCCACAAAGATACGAGCAGCAGAACAATGGAGAGGCGAAGGAAAAAGTAAAGGAACAAAGGGAACATCAGCACGAATCAAAAGAGCAGAAGAATTAGAAGCCCCAGGAACGGCTGGGGTGGGGGGAGAGAAAGGAATAGCCACGAAAACGACCAGGACTAGCACCAAGCATCGGCTCCTGGAGGCAGACACAAAGGGGCAAAAACCGCGAAATCAGAAGTTGGAGTACGAGGAAATTCGGCGCAATAACCTCGAACGTTCCATTGAAGAATGGACAACGACGAGAAGAGAAAAGACAAAAACAGAGAACAAGGAAGAAACAAAGGCGAAAGAGCAATAGAGCACGTTAAAGAATATCAGGGTCGGGATCAGGGTCAGCAAAGTCAGGGTTAGGGGGCATGGGTAAACTGAGCCAAGACGGAGGGAAGGAAACGGGAGAACAGATCAGAGGTGGGCGGGCGGGGTCCGGAGGAGGAGGAAGAGGAGGAGACAACGGAGAAGAGCAGTCAAGGACAGCAGCAGGAAGAGGGGGAGTAGAAAGAGGGGAGCGCACCTCAGCAAGAGCAGCAACCGAAAGGGAAGCAGGGGCCAAAGAAACCTCCATAGCAGGAACAGGGGGCGCAATCACTGAAATGGGAGGGGAAGGAGCAACAGAGCCAGAAGTAGGGGCCAAGGAAGAAAGCGAAGCCTCTTACCTGCCGGGGAGGAGGAAGGAGAGGAGCCAGGCTTACGCTTCTGACAAAGAGACCGGTGTCCCAGCAACTACGTACTGGGCAACGGATTCCAGCATCTCAACAGGAGAAGCTGAACGAGAGCACACATGACGGCCGTTAGGAGAGCGATGGACATCCGCCTACATCGACAGGCGGTGGGGAGAGTCAAGAGATGGAGGAGAAGGATGGGAAGGAGGATCGGAGGGAGACGAGGAAGAAGACACAGGAGACATGACAGACCGGGAAGAAAGAAGGGGAACCCCAGACAGAGGACCAGGAGGGGGACCCTTCGGGACAGAACTCAAAGGAACAGAGGAGGGGGCAGTGGGCGTATCAGGGTCCAAGGCCCGGAAACGGTTGTGAATCTGAGGAGGGAGGGAAGGACGAGGAGAGGAAGAGCGCAACACGCGAGCATAAGAGACGTTAGCATAAGGCGGGAGCCGGCGAACTTGGCGCCTCGCCTCAGGAAAAGATAAACGCTCCAGGTGCTTCAAGTTGAGGACGGCCGCCTCAAGCTTGTAATGGATACAGGCATGGGAGAAGGTAGGATGGGCCTCACCGCAGTTGAGGCAGCGAGCTTGGGGAGAAGTGCACTCCGACTTAGAGTGACCTTCACCCCCACACAAAGGACAGAGAGAGACAGTCCCAGAGCAGCGGAGGGCACCATGCCCAAACCTCCAGCACTTGTTACACAGCCGAGGAGAAGGAATATACTCCTGGACAGAGCACCTAGCACCAGCAAGAATGACAGAGGATGGAAGGGTCCTACCATCAAAGGTGATCTTTACAACACGAAGGGGTTGACGGCGACGACCACGAGGGGGACGAGTAAACGAGTCAACCAGGAGGACAGAATGGCCTTGGGCATCAAGGATATGCCGAATATCATCGTGGCAATCCTTCAGATTCCGAACACCTGTTGCAACATGGGGCAGGAGGAGAATAGCGCCAACACTGGCATTCATTTGAACACTCTTAGAGACCCGAACAGGGCTCTCGCCAAGGCAAGACAAGGCTGCCAAGCGGGAAGCTGCATCCTGAGAAGGAGCAGCAACGACACGTGTACCGAGACGAGTGGGGTTGAATGTAAGAGACGCATCCACAGAATCAACAAGATGCCGATGGAGGGAGAAATCGTCAGGAGGCGCAGAATCAAGAGGGAGGAGATCAAAGTATTTGGCCCATGAAGCGGGACCAAACAAGGCCTGATACGCGGCAGTACGGGAAGGAATCGAGCGAGTGCGGCCGGAGCGCGAACGGCGTTGAGAACCCCCAGAGAGAGAGGGGTTAAAAGGCGCAGTAGTCACAACGAGGGACTTAGCCGCACCAGGGGACGAAGTGGTCACCACTGGTGGCTGGAGGCTCGACCCAACCACAGAGGAGGGAGGGGAGCTGGGGGAAGAAGTCAGGACTGGCAAAGGAGGAGCAAGGTCGGGGCCCAACGCAGCAGGAGCTACAGAGCCTGGTCTTCCAATACAGGCCGACTCGGGGGCTTGGTCGCCCACCCCACGAGCCTGAGAGGGTACAACGGAAACATTTATCGACATAGAGACAAAGAGAAAGAAATTCGTCCACGAATGTGCCCCCATACCCACCATGGAGCCACAATTAGAGGCAGGACACCCAACAGGAAGCTATCGCCGATCATGCCGGGGCCCCCTTGGGGTGCGTCGTGAGTATACGCCCCACAAACGCCACCTTAAGAACCGTCAGTCCGTCGAGATCGGGTTCAACGACGAAAGGGGGATTGACAATAAAAGGTTCCCCTCGCTCGAGACGTCGAGTACAACAGTTCTACGGGTGCAAGAGTATGCTTCTTCAAGCACCCGGGCGTCAAAATAGAAGAAGTCCAAAGAAAGATCCAAAACAAGCAAAAGGTCGGCAGGAAACGACAAGCAGATAGTAGAAGAGGGGGGAGAAAAACGAAACAGAAGGAAAAGGAAATGGTGCTCAGCACAATTGGAGAGGACGGAAGCAGGAGCACAAGGCTAGAAAAGGACAGAGGACCGCCCCAAGGAGCATCACACTCCGGCAGCCGCTCACTAAGCCCCCCTCACGGCAGCAACGAGCTGAGCGGCGAGGGGGGGTGGATAGTAGTAATAATAATAAGAACTGCAAGGGCCTATTGGCCCATACGAGGCAGCTCCTATTATAACCACCGAAAGAGAAGGAGATAGTAATAGGAATAAGAAGAGGATAGCAAGGGAGCGTAGGAGAAGACAATGAACAGAAAAAGGGGAGAAGAAAGAAAGAAAAGGAAAGAGAAAGAAAGATAAATGGAAGGGGGTAAGCTTATGTTAAGTCACGTTTGTTAGAAAGATTAGAGCATATGAGTATATACTGTATATACTCCATCATGTCTTGAACGGACTTGGTTCCGAGTTCTGTGTCCCAATGTATATCCCATAGGAATTTATTCATCTCATAGTTTCCCTTTCGGTACGCCAGCCCTTTGTTTCCCAGTTCTCTTTTGGGGGTGATAATTCCTAGCTCAACCAGGTACTCATAGCTCAATACACTATGATCACTCATTCCCAGAGGGGCTTCCAACTTAACTTCACCTATATCCGACTCATTTAGGGTAAATATCAGATTAAACAAGGCTGGTTCATCCCCCTCCTCTCATTCTTGTCGGTCCCTTGACGTGTTGACTTGGAAAGTTTCTTGTTGCCACATCCAGCAGCTTAGCTCTCCATGTGTCTGGGCCTCCATGTGGGTCTCTGTTCCCCCAATCTATCTTCCCATGGTTGAAGTCTCCCATGATTAGAAGTCTGGATCTGTTCCTACTAGCCACAGAAGCTGTGGCTCTATTATATTGATGGTAGCCAAGTTGTTTCTATCATATTCCTGTCTGGGTCTTCTGTCATTCGGTGGGGGGTTACATATGACTACGACTAATTTTCTGTCCTCCAGTTGCTATGGTGCCTGATATGTAGTCACTGAAACCTTCACAGTTCTGAATTACCTTCTCTCCGAAACTCCAACCTTGTCTTAGTAGCAAAGCTACACCACCTCCTCCTCTCCCTTCTTTCTCTTTCCTCACTACACAGTAGCCCTGTGGAAACACTGTGTTTGTTACAGTTTTTGTTAGCTTTGTTTCTGTGAGTGCTATTATGTCTGTGTGGTAGTGTGGAGGGGATTGTGGTTGTGTGGTGGGGTTGTGTAGTATTGTGGTGGGGTGTATGGTAGTGTATTGGGGTGTGTGGTAGTGTGATGGGGTGTGTGGTAGTGTGATGGGGTGTGTGGTAGTGTGGTGGGGTGTGTGGTAGTGTGGTGGGGTGTGTGGTAGGGTTGTGTGGGAGTGTGGTGGGATTTTGTGGTAGTGTGGTGGGGATGTGTAGTATTATGGTGGGGTGTGTGGAAGTATGGTGGGGTGTGTGGTAGTGTGATGGGGTGTGTGGTAGTGTGGTGGGATTGTGTGGTAGTGTGGTGGGGTGTGTGGTAGTGTGGTGGGGTGTGTGGTAGGGTGTGTTGTAGTGTGGTGGAGGTGTGTGGTGGGGTGTGTGGTAGTGTGGTGGGGTGTGTGGTAGTGTGGAAGGGTTGTGTGGTAGTGTAGTGGGGTGTGTGGTAGTGTGTGTGGTAGTGTGGTGGGGTATGTGGTAGTGTGGTGGGGTGTGTGGTGGGGTTGTTGTGTTGTAGTGTGGTGGGGTTGTGTGGTAGTGTGGTGGGGTGTGTGGTAGTGTGGTGGGGTGTGTGGTAGTGTGGAAGGGTTGTGTGGTAGTGTTTCGGACATGACAATAGCACCACTGTCGCTCACGTCACAAATAATAAATTATCAAATAAGAACTGATGAGATGTCGGATACTTTAATGGTGATATATTCTTAATAATTTTAACTTTATCTTCCTCTCGTAAATTTAGGGTGGAAAATAGTTTTGCATAATATTTAGAGTCGGTACACCTCACTAGTATATACAAATATTCATCTTTAACGGCTTATTTCAATATCTTACATAAAGTACTGGAATAGTGATGGTTTATGTATAATACCAATTGTGGTATCTGTTAACAGACTGGACAGCCCTTCACAGGGCAGCCGCACGTGGTTACGACAACACTGTGAAGGTCCTCCTCGTCGCTGGAGCAGACGTCAACGCTACAGATGGTGACGGTAAGAGTCACACTTATGGATCCCAAAATTATATAACACTCATGTCACACAACACACCACACTTATCATGTGACAAAATGCAATATTTATATATTGTAATTTTACCAAAGGAGAGATATCGTAATTTTACCAAAGGAGAGAATGACTGTTTATAGTAGGTCAAACTTTTCAAATAAAATATTGTCTTAAAGTATTCTGACCATTATTCACTGATTTTATGAAAATTAAGAGGAATTTCCTGTTGTGAATAATTTGGCCGTACTGGAATCAAACAGCCAATTCTCCCTTAGCGTCAACAGTTTCTCAAGCAACTGCTCTATACTAGCGTAAGGGTAACTATTGTTATTTAGTACTTCACACCACTGAGCTGCTCCCACTGCCGACCACCCACACTTAGACTATTGTATTTTTTATAAGAGACAGAAAGGAAGCGACAGAGACACAGAGAAACTCAGAAACAGAAACACAGCTTGTTACGACCCTATTGGGTCGTAACCGGGTTCTTCTCTGATGTTATTAGAGTTTGGGTATCTGGCCCCGAGTTAGTAGTGGCTTTCAAGGGGTGTGTTCCGTAGCACAAGTTAAATTAAAGGGGAAGGGATACAAATGCACTGCTTTATATATATAATCACCACCACCATAAATAAATATATAAACAGTCACATGGGGGTTATAAATACACAAATGTACAATGACTTGTCTTCCTCCGAAGACTCAGGATGCTCCACGGTGCTCACGATGAGTAGCCCTGGTTCTCTTCATTGGCCCACGATGAATCCTCTGATTCTCTCAGCGAATCTACCCTGGCCACAGGCCAGCCAAATCACAGTCCCACTGGGTGCTCCGTCGTAGAAGCCTTCAACCACCATCCAGCCTGTAGCTGGCAGGTTCCGATCAGCTCTGCTGTGTAGGCCACTCCACGACCGATACTAGGGTTGCGACCCCTAGGCAGGAGCCTCGTGTCATTCCGCTGATCACTCTCCTCTCTCAGCACCACAGTGGCTAGTCTCTTCCCAGCAAACACAAATCATCTACACAACGTTCGCCTATCTCTTCCCATAGGTGTGGGAATGATTTGCATTGAGAATGGTGCAGGAGAGCCTTTGAGAAACTTTTGCTCAAAAAATCCAAACACAAAGGTTTAATTATAAATTGTTTTTCTACAATTATTTTCTTCCAAATGTAAAACAAATAGTTTTTACATGTTTAAATATAAAATTTATGGTGTTTTTTTGTAAAATTCATTAATAAATTGTGAATGATATATATTGGCTGAGTGAAACCTTTAAAATCCATTTAGTTATAATATGAACAGAAAAAAGTAGTTTTCCAAATTTTCTAAAAATCGCTCTTTTTAACACAATTTGACTCCTTATGCATTCCACTAAACACTAATATCATGTTTAAATATATAATTTATGTATTATTCCCTAAGATAATTTATATAAATTATAAAAGTTGCTGGAAAGTGGTGAGAACGAATCTGAAAACGTTTTGTTGTCTTATATTGGCGTGTTCTTATTAACTAGAGTGAGTAAGAGTGAGCGAGAGTGGGTAAGAGTGAGTAAGAGTGAATGAAGGTGAGTGAGAGTGCCAGAGAGTGTGTAAGTGTGAGTAAGAGTGAGTATAAGTAAGAGTGACTGAGAGTGAGTAAGAGTGACAGAGTGAGTAAGAGTGACAGAATGAGTAAGAGTGAGAGTAAAGTGATTGAGAGTAAGGGTGAGTATGAGAGTAAGAGTGATTGAGAGTTAGAGTGAGAGTAAGAGTGATTGAGAGTTAGTGAGAGTAAGAGTGATTGAGAGTAAGAGTGATTGAGAGTAAGAGTGATTGAGAGTAAGAGTGATTGAGAGTAAGAGTGATTGGGAGTAAGAGTGATTGAGAGTAAGAGTGATTGGGAGTAAGAGTGATTGGGAGTAGGAGTTAGAGTGAGAGTAGGAGTAAGAATGAGAATAAGAGTGATTGAGAGTAAGAGTGAGTAAGAGTAAGAATGAGAGTAAGAGTGATTGAGAGTAAGAGTGATTGAGAGTAAGAGTGATTGAGAGTAAGAGTGATTGGGAGTAAGAGTGATTGGGAGTAAGAGTAAGAGTGAGAGTAAGAATGAGAATAAGAGTGATTGAGAGTAAGAGTGATTGGGAGTAAGAGTAAGAGTAAGAATGAGAGTAGGAGTGATTGAGAGTAGGAGTGATTGGGAGTAGGAGTGATTGGGAGTAAGAGTGATTGAGAGTAAGAGTAATTGAGAGTAAGAGTATGAGAGTAAGAGTGAGAGAGTGAGTATGAATGGGTAAGGGTGACTGAGAGTGAGTAAGAATGACAGAGTAAGAGTGACAGAGAGTAAGAGTGACAGAGAGTAAGAGTGACAGAGTAAGAGTGACAGAGTAAGAGTGACAGAGAGTAAGAGTGACAGAGAGTAAGAGTGACAGAGAGTAAGAGTGACAGTAAGAGTGACAGAGTAAGAGTGACAGAGAGTAAGAGTGACAGAGTAAGAGTGACAGAGAGTAAGAGTGACAGAGAGTAAGAGTGACAGAGAGTAAGAGTGACAGAGAGTAAGAGTGACAGAGAGTAAGAGTGACAGAGAGTAAGAGTGACAGAGAGTAGGAGTGACAGAGTGTAAGAGTGACAGTAAGAGTGACAGAGAGTAAGAGTGACAGAGAGTAAGAGTGACAGAGTAAGAGTGACAGAGTAAGAGAGTGAGAGTGATTATGAGAGAGTTAAGAGTGTGAGGTGTGTGAGTGTAGCAGGCCAGGGAGGCAGGATGTGTGGTCACAGGCGAGGCCTAGGCCTCGTGATCTCTAATGTTGGTTTTTATATATATGTGGGATTTTTTGACCTGTTTCAAATTATAATTATTTAGCAGGAATGTAATAAGATATTGCACAGTATTAATGTGACAATAATATATGCATTATTTCCTTGATAATCAAACTTGTTGTTCAAAGATAATATACAATCTTTGAAGGAAACATTTTGAGAGCGCAAGCTGGCAACACTGTTCTGGTGGGTGAGAGAGACATATGGTTAGTTGTACTCAGACCTACAGTGGAGAAGGGTGTGTCCCAGCTGGCCGCCACCAGCCGCCACCCGCCGCCACCCGCCGCCCACCACCAGCCGCCACCCGCCACCACCCGCCACCACCCACCACCAGCCGCCACCCACCACCAGCCGCCACCCGCCGCCACCCGCCGCCACCCGCCACCCACCACCAGCCGCCACCCGCCGCCACCCACCACCAGCCGCCACCTGCCACCACCCACCACCAGCCGCCACCCGCCGCCACCCGCCGCCACCCGCCACCACCCACCACCAGCCGCCACCCGCCACCACCCACCACCAGCCGCCACCCGCCACCACCCACCACCAGCCGCCAGCCACCGCCACCCACCACCGCCACTCACCACCCGCCGCCACCACCCACCACCAGCCGCCACCCGCCACCACCCACCACCAGCCGCCAGCCGCCACCCACCACCAGCCGCCACCCGCCGCCACCCGCCGCCACCCACCACCCGCCGCCACCCACCACCAGCCGCCACCCGCCGCCACCCACCACCAGCCGCCACCCGCCACCACCCACCACCAGCCGCCACCCGCCACCACCCACCACCAGCCGCCACCCGCCACCACCAGCCGCCACCCGCCACCACCCACCACCAGCCGCCACCCGCCACCGCCACCCACCACCGCCACCCGCCACCCGCCACCACCCACCACCAGCCGCCACCACCCACCACCAGCCGCCACCCGCCACCAGCCACCGCCACCCGCCACCAGCCACCGCCACCCACCACCACCCGCCACCAGCCACCGCCACCCACCACCGCCACTCACCACCCGCCGCCACCACCCACCACCAGCCGCCACCCGCCACCCGCCACCCACCACCGCCACCCGCCGCCACCACCCACCACCACCACCCACCACCACCAGCCGCCGCCGCCACCACCACCCACCACCACCGCCGCCACCACCCATCACCGCCGCCGCCACCACCACCCACCACCACCGCCGCCGCCACCACCCATCACCGCCGCCGCCGCCACCACCCACCACAGCCGCCGCCGACACCACCGCCACCACCCACCACAGCCGGCACCACCACCCACCACCACCACCACCACCCACCACCGCCGCCACCACCAGCCGCCACCGCCCGCCACCGCCCGCCACCAGCCGCCATCACCCGCCATCACCACCACCACCACCACCAGCCGCCATCACCGCCACCAGCTGCCACCACCACCAGCCGCCACCACCACCACCACCAGCCGCCATCACCGCCACCAGCTGCCACCACCACCAGCCGCCATCACCGCCACCAGCTGCCACCACCACCAGCCGCCACCACCAGCCGCCACCACCGCCACCACCACCTGCCACCAGCAGTCACCGCCCGTTGCCACAGTCGCCACCGCAAGCCGCCACCGCCAGCCGCCACCAGCCCCCCCCACCGCCGATCGTCACCACCCACCACAGCCGCCGCCGCCCGCCACCGCCCGCCACCGCCCGCCACCACCCACCACAGCCGCCACCACCCACCACCACCCGCCGCCACCACCCACCACCACCCGCCGCCACCACCCACCGCCACCACCCACCGCCGCCGCCACCCACCACCCGCCGCCACCGCCACCACCACCCACCACCACCGCCGCCACCACCCACCACCACCAGCCGCCGCCGCCACCACCACCACCCACCACCACCGCCGCCACCACCAGCCACCGCCACCGCCACCACCACCCACCACCACCGCCGCCACCACCCACCACCGCCAGCCGCCACCACTCATCACAGACCCCGCCACCGCCAGCCGCCACCACTCATCACAGACCCCGCCACCGCCCGCCAGACACAGCCGCCAGTGTCCGCCACCGCCGCCACTGTCCGCCATCACCCACCACCAGCCGCCACCCGCCACCACCCACCACCAGCCGCCACCCGCCACCACCCACCACCAGCCGCCAGCCACCGCCACCCACCACCGCCACTCACCACCCGCCGCCACCACCCACCACCAGCCGCCACCCGCCACCACCCACCACCAGCCGCCAGCCGCCACCCACCACCAGCCGCCACCCGCCGCCACCCGCCGCCACCCACCACCCGCCGCCACCCACCACCAGCCGCCACCCGCCGCCACCCACCACCAGCCGCCACCCGCCACCACCCACCACCAGCCGCCACCCGCCACCACCCACCACCAGCCGCCACCCGCCACCACCCACCACCAGCCGCCACCCGCCACCACCAGCCGCCACCCGCCACCACCCACCACCAGCCGCCACCCGCCACCCGCCACCACCCACCACCAGCCGCCACCCGCCACCGCCACCCACCACCGCCACCCGCCACCCGCCACCACCCACCACCAGCCGCCACCACCAGCCGCCACCCGCCACCAGCCACCGCCACCCGCCACCAGCCACCGCCACCCACCACCACCCGCCACCAGCCACCGCCACCCACCACAGCCACTCACCACCCGCCGCCACCACCCACCACCAGCCGCCACCCGCCACCCGCCACCCACCACCGCCACCCGCCGCCACCACCCACCACCACCACCCACCACCACCAGCCGCCGCCGCCACCACCACCCACCACCACCGCCGCCACCACCCATCACCGCCGCCGCCACCACCACCGCCGCCGCCACCACCCATCACCGCCGCCGCCGCCACCACCCACCACAGCCGCCGCCGACACCACCCACCACAGCCGGCACCACCACCCACCACCACCACCCACCACCACCACCACCACCCACCACCGCCGCCACCACCAGCCGCCACCGCCCGCCACCGCCCGCCACCAGCCGCCATCACCACCACCACCACCACCAGCCGCCATCACCGCCACCAGCTGCCACCACCACCAGCCGCCACCACCACCACCACCAGCCGCCATCACCGCCACCAGCTGCCACCACCACCAGCCGCCATCACCGCCACCAGCTGCCACCACCACCAGCCGCCACCACCAGCCGCCACCACCGCCACCACCACCTGCCACCAGCAGTCACCGCCCGTTGCCACAGTCGCCACCGCAAGCCGCCACCGCCAGCCGCCACCAGCCCCCCCCACCGCCGATCGTCACCACCCACCACAGCCGCCGCCGCCCGCCACCGCCCGCCACCGCCCGCCACCACCCACCACAGCCGCCACCACCCACCACCACCCGCCGCCACCACCCACCACCACCCGCCGCCACCACCCACCGCCACCACCCACCGCCGCCGCCACCCACCACCCGCCGCCACCGCCACCACCACCCACCACCACCGCCGCCACCACCCACCACCACCAGCCGCCGCCGCCACCACCACCACCCACCACCACCGCCGCCACCACCAGCCGCCGCCACCACCACCCACCACCACCGCCGCCACCACCCACCACCGCCAGCCGCCACCACTCATCACAGACCCCGCCACCGCCCGCCAGACACAGCCGCCAGTGTCCGCCACCGCCGCCACTGTCCGCCATCACCCACCACCAGCCGCCACCCGCCACCACCCACCACCAGCCGCCAGCCACCGCCACCCACCACCGCCACTCACCACCCGCCGCCACCACCCACCACCAGCCGCCACCCGCCACCACCCACCCCCAGCCGCCAACCACCACCAGCCGCCACCCGCCGCCACCCGCCGCCACCCACCACCCGCCGCCACCCACCACCAGCCGCCACCCGCCGCCACCCACCACCAGCCGCCACCCGCCACCACCCACCACCAGCCGCCACCCGCCACCACCCACCACCAGCCGCCACCCGCCACCACCCACCACCAGCCGCCACCCGCCACCACCCACCACCAGCCGCCACCCGCCACCACCAGCCGCCACCCGCCACCACCCACCACCAGCCGCCACCCGCCACCGCCACCCACCACCGCCACCCGCCACCACCCACCACCAGCCGCCACCACCCACCACCAGCCGCCACCCGCCACCAGCCACCGCCACCCGCCACCAGCCACCGCCACCCACCACCACCCGCCACCAGCCACCGCCACCCACCACCGCCACTCACCACCCGCCGCCACCACCCACCACCAGCCGCCACCCGCCACCCACCACCGCCACCCGCCGCCACCACCCACCACCACCACCCACCACCACCAGCCGCCGCCGCCACCACCACCCACCACCACCGCCGCCACCACCCATCACCGCCGCCGCCATTACCACCCACCACCACCGCCGCCGCCACCACCCATCACCGCCGCCGCCGCCACCACCCACCACAGCCGCCGCCGACACCACCGCCACCACCCACCACAGCCGGCACCACCACCCACCACCACCACCACCACCACCCACCACCGCCGCCACCACCAGCCGCCACCGCCCGCCACCGCCCGCCACCAGCCGCCATCACCCGCCATCACCACCACCACCACCACCAGCCGCCATCACCGCCACCAGCTGCCACCACCACCAGCCGCCTCCACCACCACCACCAGCCGCCATCACCACCACCACCAGCCGCCATCACCGCCACCAGCTGCCACCACCACCAGCCGCCACCACCAGCCGCCACCACCGCCACCACCACCTGCCACCAGCAGTCACCGCCCGTTGCCACAGTCGCCACCGCAAGCCGCCACCGCCAGCCGCCACCAGCCCCCCCACCGCCGATCGTCACCACCCACCACAGCCGCCGCCGCCCGCCACCGCCCGCCACCGCCCGCCACCACCCACCACAGCCGCCACCACCCACCACCACCCGCCGCCACCACCCACCACCACCCGCCGCCACCACCCACCGCCACCACCCACCGCCGCCGCCACCCACCACCCGCCGCCACCGCCACCACCACCCACCACCACCGCCGCCACCACCCACCACCACCAGCCGCCGCCGCCACCACCCCCACCCACCACCACCGCCGCCACCACCAGCCGCCGCCACCGCCACCACCACCCACCACCACCGCCGCCACCACCCACCACCGCCAGCCGCCACCACTCATCACAGACCCCGCCACCGCCCGCCAGACACAGCCGCCAGTGTCCGCCACCGCCGCCACTGTCCGCCACCGCCGCCACTGTCCGCCACCGCCGCCATTGTCCGCCACCGCCGTCACTGTCCGCCACCGCCGCCACTGTCCGCCACCGCCACCACTGTCCGCCCGCCGCCACCACTGTCCGCCCGCCGCCACCACTGTCCGCCCGCCGCCACCACTGTCCGCCCGCCGCCACCACTGTCCGCCCGCCGCCTCCACTGTCCGCCCGCCGCCTCCACTGTCCGCCCGCCGCCGCCACTGTCCGCCCGCCGCCGCCACTGTCCGCCCGCCGCCGCCACTGTCTGCCCGCCGCCGCCACTGTCCGCCAGCCGCCGCCACTGTCCGCCCGCCGCCTCCACTGTCCGCCCGCCGCCTCCACTGTCGGCCCGCCGCCTCCACTGTCCGCCCGCCGCCTCCACTGTCCGCCCGCCGCCTCCACTGTCCGCCCGCCGCCGCCACTGTTCGCCCGCCGCCGCCACTGTCCGCCCGCCGCCGCCACTGTCCGCCCGCCGCCGCCACTGTCCGCCCGCCGCCACTATCCGCCACCGCCGCCACTGTCCCCCACAGCCGCCATTCTCCGCCGTACAGCCTCCCCTCTCCGTTAGTAAATAATTATAATTGTTAGTAAATAATAAAAGAAATATAAATTATTAGATTTTTTTTACCCTTAAATTGGTTTTAATATTTAAATTGAAAATAATAATATAATATAAAATATAATAAAAATAATATAATATAAAATATAATTTAATTTCAAGAAATTTAACTTTAAACACAAAGATGTGAAAAGGGTTCAGATTATTGGCTCAAACCTTTCATAAGAGATTCATATTGGTATATGAATGGATTATGAATGACTCATGTTAGGAGTGTAAAGTTGCCACAACATCTCAAATTAGTGTTAGATACATATGTCTTGGTTATAAGTTTTGGAAACCTATTTAAGTCCACACACAATATCGTATCTGATACGATAAAACAAACGTTTCCAATACTTTCAAATACTTTCCAGATATGTTGTGGCAACCTAAAATTGTTTGCTGGGTTCCACCAGCCAGCCCCGGATAAGGCGATTCCTGATACTGCCACGTCACAGGCAGGCTAGCACTCTCAACAGTGTCCGTCCAGGGGTGACTCACAGCTTCTTCAGAGCAAACTCGTGGAGAGACCTTGGCTGCCTTGGGTAGACTGCCCCATCGTCCATTACAGCAGTTCCAGGTCGACTCTGTAATCAGACACATCATTAGTGCTGGGGGCACTCTAGGACACCTCACTTACAGGCTTAGACACAAACGCCCACCTATCCACTCCATAGATGGCGTTGCTGCCTAAGCCTCACCTCACCAGAGGTCAGCAGCGGCTACGTTATGAGCTGATTAAGACGGGAAACCTGCCCCTGTGGCCGGTATATCCCGTCCTCGCTAGATGGCGTCGTCCATTTGGAGGGGGTTTCGGGACCCGACTCACAGATGGCGTTGTCGTCACTGCTCCGTGCTACGACGCTAGACTCGGGTCCGTAACACAGCTGGAGACAGAGAGAGGCAGAGACAAAGATAGAGGAAGAAAATGAAACAGACAGTATGTAAAAGGATGGATGGATTGACGAATAGGCGCATGCATAAATAGATAAGCAGTAAGAGCCGTGATGAGGGTTCGAACCTATGTACTGTGAGTTATCAGGCCCCCACTCTCTCTGTGTTATAAATAGGTAAATATATGGATAAATAGGTAGACAGATGAATAGTTGGATGGAGGGATAAGTGGATGGATATATAGATAGATAGGTAAAAAGTAGATGCATGGACAGAAAAATGGATGGATAGAGAGACGAATAGATGGATGGATGTGTAGGTTTAGTGATGAAAAGATGGATGGATGTATAGGTAGAAAGATGAATAGACGAATAATTAGATGGATAGGTAGATGGAAATATAAGTGGGTGGATAGATGGGTAGAAAGATGAGTTGGTGCATGGATAGATAGGTAGATAGATGAGTAGATAGAAGGATAGAAAAATAGATGGATAGAAAAACAGATTGATTGATAGAAAACTTGATGGAAATATTGCTTGAAGGATAGATGGCTGCCCACATGGATGGATAGATGATATATATATTTGGATAGACTGACAAAAGATTGATAGATGATAAGGCAGATGGACAGATACACGAATAGACGTATGGAGAGAATGATAGATGGATAGATAGATATATGTATATATGGATGGCAAGATAGGTACATGGATGGATTGATGAATATATCTTAAATGAATGGATAGATTGTTGGTTAAATAGATGGATAGGTAGACTGAGAGATCGATGATCTATAGATGATAGAAGAACATGAATAGCTAGATGGAAAGATTGATGGATGGATTGATAGATGGGATGCTGGATAAGTAGATGGAATGAATGATGTATAGATGATATATGGTATAGATATATAGATAGATGGATTGATAGATGAATGAATAGGTAAATGAAGATAGGTAGATAGATATATAGATGGAGAGATGGGAGACAGACAGACAGACCGAGACCACGATGGGTGACCCCTCTAGTACATACTATAAGAGAGAAGATTGTTTGTCTGTTCCAAGGGGGAGGCCACATGGTACTGGCTGGCCTCACTCAAACTGGCAGAGAGAATGGTCTGGTGAACGGGATGAACACTAGACTGGTCCGGGTCGCCAGGAGTACAAAAGGAGCAGCTTGCCAGTGACGCATTCAGGCCCCCCATGAAGGTTTTTGGCACTGTCCGACAGTTGCACAGCTAAATATTTTCAAAACAAACATAAACAATCATATTAGTAATATGCTCCACTATTCACTGATTTCGGGAACATTAACAGAACTTTTAATTAATTTGCACATGCTTAAAAAGATAATTTTTCCACAGAATGAAAGGTTTCTCTAGCCACCGATCTTTGTCATAGTAATGGGTAACTACTCCTGTTTTAGCATTTGACACCACTGAGCTCATCTCACTGTTGACACTGTCACGAACTGGGTGGTGAGTGGCGGTGAACTTTAAAATGTTGTCTAGGGGGAATAGATGATTTTACTTGAGGCTAGGGGTAATCAAGGAGTAAAGAATCAGCCTTGTACAAAAGACAGAATTTTTATATATAAATCTATTTATATATATATATATATATATATATATATATATATATATATATATATATATATATATATATATATATATATATATATATATATATTATATATAAATATATATATATATTTATATATATATATATATATATATATATATATATATATATATATATTTATAAATATATATATATATACATATATTTATAAATATATATATGTATATATATATATATATATATATATATATATATTTATATATGTATATATTTATATATATATTTATGTATATATATATATATATATATATATATATATATATATATATATATATATATTTATATATATATATGTATATTTAGGGGTACCACCACTGGTTTAATTAAAGGGACCCACATCCTCGAAGAAGAAAATAAATAGTGTTCAGAGAAGACCTTGTGGATTCTCACTGAATACTTAATCTTTTCCTCTCCTACCACCCCTATTATTTTTTTTTTATTTGATTTTATTGCAATGCTACAGTTTACAGAAAACACACACTTATATAGCAATATACCAATCAGTGTTCGAAGACCTCGTCCAGCTCCTCGGGGGTCGGGTGCGTACCCAAGATACAGCACGCATTTCCCCTCTGAACAGCGACACTGAGGCGCTGGAACATAAAACTGGCCGCTCTTGGGTCTCTAGTCTTCCCAATGAGTTCCTCGCCCAGCTCCTTCAGGAACTTAAGTGCACATTTACCCCAGGCGCCCAGAGTCTCAGAGCCTATTGGCACGAACCTGTAACAACGTTCTAGGTCCCTGTACTTGTTAGTTTTCTGGGTCTCCCTGAAGGTGGCCGCCCCGCCTCCCTCAGCTGCGCTGTAAGGTAGATAGGTATCAGCCAATGTGGATGCACACGTGTAGTCCCACACGACCTGTTTACCTTCCCTCCACGGCTGCAGGGTGACTCCATCTGGGCGTTTTTGACTGTTGTCAGGTCTGCACAACTGAGGTTCCCTTTGTGCTGGGCACCCAGCTGAAGCCAAACTTTTCTTGATGATGTCATTGACTGCTTCATGTCTGGAAATCTTTCCCTGTGTCTTACGACAGATGAGACCATGGCTGCCGTATTGGTCTGCCCGTGCATGGCCGCAAATACACCGGTGCTCGGTGGAGATAGGGGTGGCAAGGCGCAGAGCAACACCAATACTTAGGGTCCGATGGTCCAGGCGGGTTATCTTGAGATGATTTCGGGGCTTTTTAGTGTCCCCGCGGCCCGGTCCTCGACCAGGCCTCCACCCCCAGGAAGCAGCCCGTGACAGCTGACTAACACCCAGGTACCTATTTTACTGCTAGGTAACAGTGGGTAGCTAGGTAGCAAGCACCCCGGCATGGGGTGCTTGCACAGCTAGAAGACGCGCTTTGTCCTTCCTGGAATCCGGCCTCCAGCAATGATGTGGCGATGTTCTCCACTATGGGGCTATCCCATTTGGACTGTTTGCAGTCATTTGGAAAAGTCGGTCGAGGATGAGAGTTGACGAGAGTGTCCCACTGACCGGCTCCTTCCGCGAATTTGGGATCATGAATCCCAATGGAGTCTCTTAGGTGTTCTGGTAGTATTTCCTTAACTAATTCACCTGTTGCACTGGTCGAGGATAAAAATGCTGGCAATGCTAACTGTGTCGCCTTGCGAATACCTATTCCCCCGAGTCTAACTGGGAGCGTTGCTTGGTCCCATTGGTCATCTTGCAGGGAGAGGTTTAACACTTTCACGGTTATTGACCTTAGGAGTGTGTCATATTCTGTTAATTTTGGGCTGTCGAAGGAGGGAGCACACCTTAGGAAATAGGTCAGTCTGGGCAAAGCCAGGCACCTTGTGAGAAGGTACAAAGCATCGTGGGCGTCCAAAGCCCCTATTCTTCCCTCCATCCTCCTCAGGTCGTTCAGCTTTTCTTCGAGGACTACCTCAATGGCGCTCGAGCCCAGAGGTGCCCCTAGTAGCACACTGTCAGTGGGAGCGATCACTTTGGCTCCTGGCAATATGGTTCGCACTGCATCTATGGTTGGTTGGCTAGATGAGATGATTTCACACTTTAATGGGTTTAGGGTGAGTCCTAACTCCTCTCCCTTAGATTTCACCAGCTGTAGATCTTCTAGCAGGGACTCCTGTGTCCCTGCCAGGGTGCCATCGTCCAGGAACCAGATGTTGAGTTCGCTGGTCAACCTGCTTGTGACCTCTTTAACAGCCATGCAAAAAAGAAAAGGGGCAAGTGGGTCTCCCTGCTGGACACCTTCTGCAGAAACAACTTCATGTTCCCCAAACAGCAGCGTCGATTTCCTACTGTACCCTGCTGAGACGAAGGGGAGTAGAGAAGGAAAGCTTGTTCGAACTGCTTCCAGTACCACATCCCTTTTTACCTGTTTGAAGGCATTTTTAAAGTCTAATTTAATTAATGCCTTATTTTCTGGGAGGTGCTTGATATAGGCTCGTGCTGCATGAGCTGCTGCTTCACAGCCATGGGGGACACCAAAACCTAGTTGATGGGGTCGAAGCATCGTCGCAGCGTCTATGCTAATTTTTCTGACAGCTGCCCTAGCAACAAGGCGCCGAAGTGTGTTACCCACGGCAATGGGTCTGACTCCACCATCTTTCTTCTTGAAGGCACAAAGGGATGCTCCAAAGAAAAAGGGTTTAATTGTATCTGGGATCAACCCAGAGAGGCAGTCGTTGACAAACTTCGTGGTCTATGACAAGAGTGTCTCAGCAACTTCTCCGAGAACTGGGTTTACCATCTCCTTGAGGTGCTGAGGTCTTACTCCAGTGTATCCCCCTGCCGAGCCTGGCGGAAATGACATGATGGCTTTGTATACCTCTGACGCTTGGAGGAATAGAGGTCCCATGTCTGGGACATTTGTGTCCTGAGCAGTGGGTTCCCATGGTACTCTAGGAGGGTGCTTCTCTCTCAGCGAGTTGGCGGTAGCGGTATTTCTAGGGGCGATTGTGTCTTCGCTGGTAAGTAACCTAATTGCCCCTACTGTGTTGCCCTCTTCAATTTTTTTGGTCACTTGTGTTCCTAGTTTAAAATTGTCATTGGAACTCTTGGGTCTGCCACGACGGTTTTTGCGTTGAGGAGGGATGGGGATCAAGTTGTCAGCTCTGGGGTAATTATTTATTGCCCTAGTGACTGATGAGGCTAGCGACTTGCCTCCTCTTGCAGGTACGCCTAAGCAAATATTGCCAAACACTAGCAAATTATGCCATGCTTTGATGGTGGCTGCAGCATTAAGATTTTTAGACCGTTCATTTACTTTCCTTAAAAGGTCTGTATATTTCCCTGCTGCAAATGGGCGCGCTGCTTTAGGAATGTGGGGAAGAGTTCTGGTGGTGGATGCTTTGATGGCCCCCAGGAGGTCATCTGATGACATGAAGTTTGCTGGGATGTGTGGGGGTGCCGGGGGGACCTGTGGGCCTTCTCTCTCTACAGGTTCCGTCCATGAACCCTCACAACCGTTGTGTTGACGTAGGGTTCCATCGTTTCTAAGGCTGTGTGATTCGTCACACACCCGACACGTTCCCCTGAGTCTGGGTTCTCTGTTTGCACGTCTGGGTGCACTGTTCCCAGGACCCTGTTCTTGGCTGAGGGGTTCCTGGTTAGTTGGTGGAGTCCCCTCCATCCCCCGGGCGGCCGGCGTGGGAGGGATGACAGGGGTGGTGGCGGCAGGGGTGGACACGGGTGGTGGCAGGAGGGGTGGCTAGCTGTCGCTCACACTCACCACTCCTATGAGTACTTGTGTCTCCCTCCCTTTTGGGAGGAACCTGAATGCCTGCTGTGACCTGTGCCATATCTGGGTGCATGGAGGGTAGCACATCCCTGCCACAAGCACTGTGTGGGCGGTGAATAGGTGGGTGGGAGACACCCAGGCGCAGAGTGGGCTGGGTGGTGGGATGGCAGGAGGTACTGTGGTGCGGTCAGGCCGGCGGGCGGGGAGGAGGTGGGGGTTGACCGGGCCTCGCTCAGCTTGAGGGGGGGGGGGGGGGTCTGGGTGACACTTAAACACTGGTATAATTTTCTTGTATATCACTGCACAATGGTGAATGAATCATACACTTGTAATCTGACACACTGTGAGCTCTATTAGCTCTGACCATGATTGCTGATTTTTATTTTTATTTTCATTTTTCTTTCCCATACGTATTTCTATAAACACTGGGTGGTACATGGGTGACCACCCCCCCCCCCCTCGCCCGACCGAACAACAACACCCCCTCCTCCCCCACACCTTAGCCTGGGAGGCCTAGAGGGCGCCAGCGTGGCCCTCAATGCCGTTGTATTCCATACACTGCACACCCACCTGTTTTCATCCGTTTTTGTTGAGATGGTCCACTCTAGGCACCTTCCTCCACTCCTGCACCTTCCCAGGACATTCACACAGCACTCTGTGAAGGCTAGGCACGGTGACGTCAGGATGTCCCTAGGTAATGGCTCAGTAAACAACAGAGCCTCCTCCACACGTCCTCCCTCCCCGGTAGCCCGAATATATATATATATATATATATATATATATATATATATATATATATATATATATATATATATATATATATATATATATATATATATATATATATATATATATATATTTATATATATATATATATATATATATATATATATTAGTATATTTTGGTAGCAGTCTTTCCTGTAGACATATATTATTAAATATGACCGAAAAAGTAAGATTAATAATTCTAACACGAATTTTCTCAATCTTTCGTACATTACGCTTCACTGTTGGAGGTAAATCAAAAATCACTTCTCCAAAATTCATTTTTATTTCTAGTCTGACGCGACACGGGCGCGTTTCGTAAAACTTATTACATTTTCAAAGACTTCACAAATACACAACTGATTAGAACTTACGTCTCTCTGATATTATATCTACATTTGAGTGAGGTGGGAAGGATGATGTGGCATTAACACAAGACAGAACAGGGGATATTAATAGGGTATTAAAAGTATCAACACAAGACAGAACAGAAAACAATGGGTATTGAATAGAAGTGTTTGTAGAAAGCCTATTGGTCCATATTTCTTGATGCTTCTATATTGGAGCAGAGTCTTGAGGTGGGTAGAATATAGTTGTGCAATAATTGGCTGTTGATTGCTGGTGTTGACTTCTTGATGTGTAGTGCCTCGCAAACGTCAAGCCGCCTGCTATCGCTGTATCTATCGATGATTTCTGTGTTGTTTACTAGGATTTCTCTGGCGATGGTTTGGTTATGGGAAGAGATTATATGTTCCTTAATGGAGCCCTGTTGCATAAGCAACAGGGCTCCATTAAGGAACATATAATCTCTTCCCATAACCAAACCATCGCCAGAGAAATCCTAGTAAACAACACAGAAATCATCGATAGATACAGCGATAGCAGGCGGCTTGACGTTTGCGAGGCACTACACATCAAGAAGTCAACACTAGCAATCAACAGCCAATTATTGCACAACTATATTCTAGAGCCCTGTTGCATAAGCAACAGGGCTCCATTAAGGAACATATAATCTCTTCCCATAACCAAACCATCGCCAGAGAAATCCTAGTAAACAACACAGAAATCATCGATAGATACAGCGATAGCAGGCGGCTTGACGTTTGCGAGGCACTACACATCAAGAAGTCAACACTAGCAATCAACAGCCAATTATTGCACAACTATATTCTACCCACCTCAAGACTCCGCTCCAATATAGAAGCATCAAGAAATATGGACCAATAGGCTTTCTACAAACACTTCTATTCAATACCCATTGTTTTCTGTTCTGTCTTGTGTTGATACTTTTAATACCCTATTAATATCCCCTGTTCTGTCTTGTGTTAATGCCACATCATCCTTCCCACCTCACTCAAATGTAGATATAATATCAGAGAGACGTAAGTTCTAATCAGTTGTGTATTTGTGAAGTCTTTGAAAATGTAATAAGTTTTACGAAACGCGCCCGTGTCGCGTCAGACTAGAAATAAAAATGAATTTTGGAGAAGTGATTTTTGATTTACCTCCAACAGTGAAGCGTAATGTACGAAAGATTGAGAAAATTCGTGTTAGAATTATTAATCTTACTTTTTCGGTCATATTTAATAATATATATATATGTCGTACCTAGTAGCCAGAACTCACTTCTCAGCCTACTATTCAAGGCCCGATTTGCCTAATAAGCCAAGTTTTCCTGAATTAATATATTTACTATAATTTTTGTCTTATGAAATGATAAAGCAACCCTTTTCTCTATGTATGAGGTCAATTTTTTTTTATTGGAGTTAAAATTAACGTAGATATATGACCGAACCTAACCAACCCTACCTAACCTAACCTAACCTATATTTATAGGTAAGGTTAGGTTAGGTAGCCAAAAAAAGCTAGGTTAGGTTAGGTTAGGTAGGTTAGGTAGACGAAAAAACATTAATTCATGAAAACTTGGCTTATTAGGCAAATCGGGCCTTGAATAGTAGGCTGAGAAGTGCGTTCTGGCTATTAGGTACGACATATATATATATATATATATATATATATATATATATGTCGTACCTAGTAGCCAGAACGCACTTCTCAGCCTACTATGCAAGGCCCGATTTGCCTAATAAGCCAAGTTTTCATGAATTATTTGTTTTTCGACTACCTAACCTACCTAACCTAACCTAACCTAACTATTTCGGCTACCTAACCAAACCTAACCTATGAAGATAGGTTAGGTTAGGTTAGGTAGGGTTGGTTAGGTTCGGTCATATATCTACGTTAATTTTAACTCCAATAAAAAAAAATTTACCTCATACATAATGAAATGGGTAGCTTTATCATTTCATAAGAAAAAAATTAGAAAAAATATATTAATTCAGGAAAACTTGGCTTATTAGGCAAATCGGGCCTTGAATAGTAGGCCAAAAAGTGAGTTCTGGCTACTAGGTACGACATATATATATATATATATATATATATATATATATGTCGTACCTAGTAGCCAGAACTCACTTCTCAGCCTACTATTCAAGGCCCGATTTGCCTAATAAGCCTAGTTTTCCTGAATTAATATATTTATTATAATTTTTTTCTTATGAAATGATAAAGCAACCCTTTTCTCTATGTATGAGGTCAATTTTTTTTTATTGGAGTTAAAATTAACGTAGATATATGACCGAACCTAACCAACCCTACCTAACCTAACCTAACCTATATTTATAGGTAAGGTTAGGTTAGGTAGCCAAAAAAAGCTAGGTTAGGTTAGGTTAGGTAGGTTAGGTAGACGAAAAAACATTAATTCATGAAAACTTGGCTTATTAGGCAAATCGGGCCTTGAATAGTAGGCTGAGAAGTGCGTTCTGGCTATTAGGTACGACATATATATATATATATATATATATATATATATATATATATATATATATATATATATATATATATTTATATATATATATATATATTATATATATATATATATATATATATATATATATATATATATATATATATATATATATGTCGTACCTAGTAGCCAGAATGCACTTCTCGGCCTACTATGCAAGGCCCGATTTGCCTAATAGGCCGAGTGATTTCCTTTATTTTCAATAAATTGTTTCCAGTTAGTTTATTTGAATTATTATTATTATATTATTTTAATATCAAAATTTATTGACTTAGTTGTGTTAGTTTAGGTTAGGTTAAGATAGGTTTGGTTAGGTTACGTAGGGTTGGTTAGGTTCAGTCATATATCTTCGTTAGTTTTAACTCAAATTTAAAAAAATAACTAATACATATTGAAATCGACATATTTATCATTTGAAAAGAAAAAAAATAGAAAAATATATAAATTCAGGAAAACTTGGCCTATTAGGCAAATAGGGTCTTGCATAGTAGGCCAAGTCGGACGTTCTGGCTATTAGGTACAACACACATATATATATATATATATATATATATATATATATATATATATATATATATATATATATATATATATATATATATATATATATATATATTGTGACGGTAACGCGTTGGTGTTCGGCTGTTTAAGGCTAGGGGTATGGCCTCGTCACATAGTTATAAAAAAAATAGAAAAACTGGAACTTCGTCTGTGGTAAGGTAAGGAGAAGACACACAAAACACAAGTAAACTTTAACAATGAAATTTTAATTACGTTAATTAATCAAAACATGAAAAAATGGACAAACAAATTTGTATAATAAAATCAATCAATCAAAATAATAAGAATACTTAAATGACACAATGAAAAGTTACGTTAAGGCAAAATAACAAGAAGTGCAACACAAAATTAAATGGGAGGTGCTGGAATATTGGCTTTAAGCTATCACCTCTCTCAGTACACGCTAACGTCTAGCTGGGAGGAGTGATAACCACGAAAGCACCGAACATTCTGAGGTCTGAGGTCGTGGCGACCCCAGACATCAAATAGTATGGGGGGGGGCGAGTGCAGGTGCAGCCAGACCGGCGACCAATCAGCGGGGCCGGTAGCGATCAACGGGTAGTTTGGCGGTTTGAGTCCGAACAGGTGTCTCTGGCTGCAACGTTTTGCGCTCTGGCAAGCCTTTGCTGGTGTTGTTGTCGTTGTTGGACATTTCTTCCATAGTAGTTTTATATAATTTCAACTACGTAATTATGGAGGGAAGAGCAGGCTCAATCTCTTGAAGGAGATTATCGTCACAACTCTCCCCCGAAGCCTGCGGTTCTGGAAGAAGTACGTCGTTATGTGGTGGAGTAATGGATGGAGTCGCTTCTACTTCATAAACTCTGGAGAGATCATGGGCTAAGATGTTGTCAGACTCTTGGTATAGCGTGTCTCCAGGTTGAATTTCTGCAGGTAGCAAGCCCATAGTAGAAGACGTTGAGATGAGAAGGGGGCGTGCTGCAGGAGGTGTAGGGTGGTGTGGTCCGTGTTGATGGTGGACCGAGCACTTTTCAGGGGTGGAGTGAAGTGCTGAAGCTTCAGGATGAGGAAGAGTAGCTCCTTGCCAATTGTTCCGTAGATCCTTGTAGCAGTAGTCGCTGACAGGTGTATTCTTCTCGCCTCGTTGTTGCATCACGACACCACCAACGTCGGTACCCCTGGCGTCGACATGGAGGATGAAGGGTTTATCTGACGAGGTGAGAGTGGAATTAGAAGAGGGCAAAGGAGCACGATTATTATCCTGAAAGCATTTGGGAAGATCATTAAGGATTTCGGAATTAGAAAGCGCTGACTCATTGTCAGTGCTTTCGGGAGGAGAAGCTGGGAAGGTCTCACTGTGGATGTAGGGTTCTGTGAAGGTAGAACAATTAGTCAAGACAGTGGGAGGAGTACCATTATATTGCTTCAGGAGGTTGACGTGGCACAGCTGGGTCTTCCGCCGCCTATCTGGAGCCTCTATGACGTAGTTGTTGTTGCTTCTGCACTCTTTGACGCAGTAGGGTCCTGAAAACCTGTTTTGTAAAGGTGAACCTGGGATAGGGAAATAGGCAAGGACGAAGTCTCCCGGCTTGAATTTTCTTACTTTGCTGGTCTGGTCATAATGAGTCTTCATTCTCACCTGGGCTTTCAATAAATTATTATGGGCAAAACGGTGGACTCTCTCGAGAATGTGTTGAAGGTGTTGAAGAAACTGGGGCACATTCTGATGCTCACTGAAGGTGGCATCTCTGAGAGAGTCTTTGAAAGCCTTAAGGGGAGTACGGCACTTACGGCCGTAGAGCATCTCATAAGGAGATACTCCTAGGGACTCATTGGGGAGACTTCTGAAAATACACATTATTAGGTCAATCTGCTTATCCCAATCCTTTGAGGTTTCACTACAAAACTTTTTCAAGAGTGCTTTGATGGTCTGATGACTACGTTCAAGAGAACCCTGTGAAGCAGGATGATAGGGGCTGGACAATACCTGTTTGATGTTGAACTCCTCCAGTGTCCTTTTGAAGAGATCACTGGTGAAGTTGGTACCACAGTCACTTTGAATCTCCCTGGGAAATCCGTATTGAGTGAAGATCTTCAATAGATGTTTTATAACCGTAGCAGCCGTGATGTTCTTCACTGGAACTGCTATGGGAAATCTGGTGGTAGGACACAGGATGGTTAGGATGTAGGCGTTACCTGAACTGGTCCGAGGTAAAGGACCAACACAGTCTATTATGAGTCTGTGGAAAGGTTCCGCAGGCACCTGTATGGGAATCAGTGGTGCTCTGGGAATGGAGACGTTCGGTTTGCCTGCCATCTGACATGTATGACACTGTTTTACGTACTGTTTGACGTTATTTACCATACCTGGCCAGTAGTAGTCTTGACGAATCCCATGGTAAGTCTTGTTGAAGCCGTAGTGGGAGAATGCTCCGTGGGCCAGGTGTAGAATAGTGGGCCGCAGGCTGGTGGAAATCACAAGTTGTTCGATGTTGGCCCAATCGTCCTCCTCCTTCAGTTTACTGGGTCTATATCTGCGGTAGAGTAAGTCGTTCTCTAGGAAGAACCCAGGAATACTGTCGGGTTGAGTCTCAGCCTGGAAAAACAATGGTGTTAAAGTAAGATCTTCCCTCTGCAACTTACGGAACTCCAACTTGGTCAGATGCGGGGGTAGTTTCTGAGGGTCTTGAGGGACAGCGGTAGCAGTAGAGTCAGCTGGCTGTGGACGTGCGGCTTGTGCACGGGTGGTCACGAGAACCGGAGGAGAAACTTCATCACTCTCTTGAACCTCTGCTGGAACATACTCAAGAATAGGGTTTATTGGCACAGAGTTACACACCTGGGGTTTGTCCATGACGATCAGGTTGGTCGGTTGCAGGTCTTCTGCCAAGTCGTTGCCTAGGAGAAGTTGCACTCCAGGCATGGGAAAAGGCTTTTCCCTGACGGCGACTTGGACTTCCCCGTTCACGTAGGGACAATCCAGGTGGACTCTGGCGAGAGGGTATGGAGTGGTAGCAGTGAGGTCAGTGATGAAGACGGTTTCTCCGGTGTAGACGATGTTGGGCACAGCCGACTTCAAGATGATCGATTGTAGAGCCGCTGTGTCCCTCAAGATCTTCAATTTGAAACGTCCCTCCGGATTTGAACCGTTGGCAGAGACAGTTCCAGTATACAGGTGGTTACTGAAAAGAGAAAGATCATTAACATCAACACCAACATTCATCACAGGCTTACCGGACTTAGAAGGAGTTGGTTTGGGTCTTTGTTGGTCAGTGGTTCCCTTGTATTGAGACTTACCACACTTGTCTATGGTATGTCCATAGAGTCTACAATACTTGCAGTACAGTTGTGAACCAGCTTGATCGGGGCTCACCTTCTCGTAACTGTACCACGACTTCTTACGGGAGGATGGTTCGGGTGTCAGCCGGTGGATGAGGCTGTAAGTGTCAGCCGACTTAGCACACTTCAGGTAGTCGGTTTCTTCTTTATCAGCTAAGTAGAGGCGGACAGGAGGCGGCACACGTCTCAAGAATTCTTCAACAAGCATCAGGTTGACGAGTTCTGTAAAAGTAGAGACATGTGCTGCTTCCAGCCATTTCATGAAATACCTCCGTTTCGTGTTAGCAAACTCGAGGAAGGTAGTGGTACTTGCCTTCAGGTGGTCACGGAATTTCCTTCTATAACTTTCGGTGGAAAGTAGGTAGGCGTCCAACACTGCTTGTTTCAGAGTGTAGTAGTCATTCTCAGACGCCAAAGTACTGAGTGTGACTGCAGCTCTACCTGTAAGATGGACTCTGAGAAGTGTGGCCCATTGGTCGACAGGCCAACTGAGTTGATTAGCAAGGGTTTCAAAGGTGGTAAAGAACACATCAACTTCTGCTTCTACAAAGGATGGCATTAACTTACTTGCATGTGATATATTAAAACTGACGGGAAGATTGGCAGTAGCTTGCTGGCGTTGAGTGAAGTGTGAAGTTTCCAAGGCGATTTCGCGTTGACGACACTCTAGAGCCAGAGTCGCTTGTTGCTTGTCATGTTCGCGTTGTATTTCCAACTCGCGTTGTTTTGTTTCAAGCTGTACTCTCTCACGTTCATGGAGCAAGGCGACCTCACGTTCGTGGAGGGCGAGTCCACGTTCGTGTTCTTCTCTCCTCAAGGCAGCTTCGCGTTCTTGTTCTTCCCTTCGTATGGCAGCTGCTTCTCTTTGCTGTTCACGTTCAATCTTGGCCAGCTCTAGTTTAAGTTTCATCGTTGCCAAGTCAGTTTTCTCTGCAATATAGTAAGTTTCATGAGTTTCAGAGTCTATCTTACCTTGCTCTAAATAGTAATCCAGCAACAGGTTGTGTAGGTCATTTTTGTTGGCTTGGTAGGGAACTTCTAGTTGATACTCATGTGCAAGAGTTTGTAATTCAGTCCTCTTGGCACGACTTAAAGTCCCTATTTCACCTGCTGGATTTGTACGGAAAGCTTGGAGACGAAACATGGTGAAATTAGCAAATAAAGGTACACGAATATTCAATAGTGAATGTCAGAAACAGGACAACGTGGCAACTGGTACCTATCCTGTGAGATCTTTAACAATTAAAGTTAAGAAAAAGATGTTAAATGATTAAATTAAATCAAGGGCGCAGGAAATCTTGTACCCGGTACTCATGTAAGAGGATAAGGGCAAGAAAATCCTACTAACAAATGAAACAGAGTTTCGAAAACAAATGAAACAGTTAAATGCTTCAAAAGTAAAATTGGTAGTCCAAGGATGTAGGCATACCTTGCCAAGTCTCTATAGGACATAAAGCAAGTTTTTCCTACTGAATTTAATATGATACTTACAGAATTAGCGAACTTTTGTGCTCTGAAAAAATAAGCTAATTCCCTACCGTTGTATGTATCATCATCTCTGACTGACGTGTAGGGGTGCGAGGTGTCAACTGGTGACGAGAACTGCTGCTGAGGTCCCAATTCAGCAACTAAAGTTCGAGCTAGAGGAACTATGGCCCTCTTTGTCCTCCTACAGTCAGATTGCAGAAGATTGGGTACTCTTGACCCGGGGCAGACCACAGTACCAGGGTACCAATATGATGATCTGTCAAAATGAGAAATGTTCAAGGGACATAGATGGTAAACACGAGTAATAACAAGGAGGGAGAGATGACCAATTAAGAGTATGACTGCGGCCTACAGTCACCACGTAATCCAAAGTTGTCTCACCTTCACCATATGTTACTCTCGTAATGCACAATACACCGCACCTTATAAAAAATGAAATTGAATATGAAAAATAGTAAAGCTACGTTAACAAAGTTAAATACGCTTACCATAAATTACCACTTGGCACCAGTACCTGAGTGAAGCTCCTAGGACAGGCCCCCATATAACTTGTGACGGTAACGCAGTTGGTGTTCGGCTGTTTAAGGCTAGGGGTATGGCCTCGTCACATAGTTATAAAAAAAAATAGAAAAACTGGAACTTCGTCTGTGGTAAGGTAAGGAGAAGACACACAAAACACAAGTAAACTTTAACAATGAAATTTTAATTACGTTAATTAATCAAAACATGAAAAAATGGACAAACAAATTTGTATAATAAAATCAATCAATCAAAATAATAAGAATACTTAAATGACACAATGAAAAGTTACGTTAAGGCAAAATAACAAGAAGTGCAACACAAAATTAAATGGGAGGTGCTGGAATATTGGCTTTAAGCTATCACCTCTCTCAGTACACGCTAACGTCTAGCTGGGAGGAGTGATAACCACGAAAGCACCGAACATTCTGAGGTCTGAGGTCGTGGCGACCCCAGACATCAAGTAGTATGGGGGGGCGAGTGCAGGTGCAGCCAGACCGGCGACCAATCAGCGGGGCCGGTAGCGATCAACGGGTAGTTTGGCGGTTTGAGTCCGAACAGGTGTCTCTGGCTGCAAAGTTTTGTGCTCTGGCAAGCCTTTGCTGGTGTTGTTGTCGTTGTTGGACATTTCTTCCATAGTAGTTTTATATAATTTCAACTACGTAATTATGGAGGGAAGAGCAGGCTCAATCTCTTGAAGGAGATTATCGTCACAATATATATATATATATATATATATATATATATATATATATATATATATATATATATATATATATATATATATATATATATATATATATATATATATAACTTTAGAACACTTTCCCACCAGGAGACTTCGAACCCTAGCCAGCACAGAAGCCTTTCAGCAACTGGCATAACAGGTACGCCTTAACCCGCTCCACCACCTGCTCAGACCCTTAAAAGAGATGGTAATTTCGGAGTATTTAAATACACCGAAATTACCATCTCTTTTAAGGGTCTGAGCAGGTGGTGGAGAGGGTTAAGGCGTACCTGTTATGCCAGTTGCTGGAAGGCTTCTGTGCTGGCTAGGGTTCGAGTCTCCTGGTGGGAAAGTGTTCTAAAGTTGTATACTTCACTCTCGTGTTTAGGAGAGTTGTGCCTTAAGCATAGACACTGTGTCTTCCCATATTAACAGGGACTTGATGAAATAAACGTATAAATGACCCCTCACTTGCTCTAGTGCTCTTGGGAGGTGGTGATCTTTGTGTATTTAAATACTCCGAAATTACCATCTCTTTTAAGGGTCTGCGCAGGTGGTGGAGCGGGTTAAGGCGTACCTGTTATGCCAGTTGCTGGAAGGCTTCTGTGCTGGCTAGGGTTTGAGTCTCCTGGTGGGAAAGTGTTCTAAAGTTGTATACTTCACTCTCGTGTTTAGGAGAGTTGTGCCTTAAGCATAGACACTGTGTCTTCCCATATTAACAGGGACTTGATGAAATAAACGTATAAATGACCCCTCACTTGCTCTAGTGCTCTTGGGAGGTGGTGATCTTTGTGTATTTAAATACTCCGAAATTACCATCTCTTTTAAGGGTCTGAGCAGGTGGTGGAGCGGGTTAATGCGTACCTGTTATGCCAGTTGCTGGAAGGCTTCTGTGCTGGCTAGGGTTCGAGTCTCCTGGTGGGAAAGTGTTCTAAAGTTGTATACTTCACTCTCGTGTTTAGGAGAGTTGTGCATATATATATATATATATATATATATATATATATATATATATATATATATATATATATATATATATATATATATATATATATATATATATATATATATATATATATACAGTGGTACCTCGGAATGCGAGTGTCCCTGTATGCGAGGTTTTCGGAAGACGAGCAGTATTTACTCCAAAAATTTGTCTCGGAAGGCGAGGGTTACTTCGGGACGCGAGTTTGTTGATACGCGTACAGGCCGACCTAGCGCGTGGTGGTTCGGCGATCGTCGCCCCTCTGCCCCGCCGCCCCTCAGTTTACCATTGTCTCGCGCTCAGTGTCTACCCCCACATCAACTCTTCTCGCGGATTTTCAGTGTTTTGTTGTTTTTTTAGTGATTTGTCTATACAATTTGTTATTATATATCTCACCATGGGTCCCAAGAAAGCCAGTGGTAAGGATAAAGGCCAGAAAGCTCATGTGAGGATGACAATAGAGGAGAAACAAGAGATCATTCGGAAGCATGAGAACGGTACACGTGTTGTTGAACTTTGTAGGCAGTACAACAAAGCCACATCAACAATATGCACTATACTTAAGAAGAAAAATAAGATTATGGGTGCTAAAGTGGCAAAAGGAGTAAGAACATTAACGGCACAACGACCACAAATACTTGAAGAAGTGGAAAAGTTGTTATTAATTTGGATACACGACAAGGAGTTGAGGGGTGATAGTGTTTCGGAGGCCATTATTTGTGAGAAAGCCAGGGTGTTGCACGAAGACCTTCTAAAGAATACCCCTGCAACGAGTGATGCAGATAAGAAAGAGTTTAAGGCAAGCAGGGGCTGGTTTGAAAAATTTAGAAAGAGAAGTGGTATCCATAGTGTTACAAGGCATGGGGAGGCAGCCAGCTCAGACAAACCAGCCGCTGGACGATTTATTGACGAATTTAAAGAGTTTGCAGAGGCTGAGGGATACCTACCGCAACAAGTGTTTAATTGTGACGAAACAGGACTGTTTTGGAAAAGAATGCCTAAGAGGACATATATTACCAAGGAGGAAAAATCCTTGCCTGGACACAAGCTTATGAAAGATAGGTTTACGCTTGTGCTGTGTGGAAATGCGAGTGGCGATTTGAAAATTAAACCCTTGCTAGTGTATCATTCTGAAAATCCAAGGGTTTTCAAACAGTATAATGTGCAGAAAACCCATTTGTGTGTGATGTGGAAGTCTAATAAAAAAGCATGGGTGACTAGGCTTATTTTTTCGGAGTGGGTGAATGAAGTGCTGTGCCCTGCCATAAAAAATTATAGTAAATATATTAATTCAGGAAAACTTGGCTTATTAGGCAAATCGGGCCTTGAATAGTAGGCTGAGAAGTGAGTTCTGGCTACTAGGTACGACATATATATATATATATATATATATATATATATATATATATATATATATATATATATATATATATATATATATATATATATATATATATATGTCGTACCTAGTAGCCAGAACGCACTTCTCAGCCTACTATGCAAGGCCCGATTTGCCTAATAAGCCAAGTTTTTCTGTAGTAATATATTTTCTCTAATTTTTTTCTTATGAAATGATAAAGCTACTCATTTCATTATGTGTGAGGTCAATTTTTTTATTGGAGTTAAAATTATTGTAGATATATGACCGAACCTGGGAGCCTATTTGGGAGCCGGTCGGCCGAGCGGACAGCACACTGGACTTGTGATCCTGTGGTCCTGGGTTCGATCCCAGGCGCCGGCGAGAAACAATGGGCAAAGTTTCTTTCACCCTATGCCCCTGTTACCTAGCAGTAAATAGGTACCTGGGTGTTAGTCAGCTGTCACGGGCTGCTTCCTGGGGGTGGAGGCCTGGTCGAGGACCGGGCCGCGGGGACACTAAAGCCCCGAAATCATCTCAAGATAATTTCAAGAACCTAACCAACCCCACCTAACCTAACCTAACCTATCTTTATAAGCTAGGTTAGGTATGGTAGCCGAAAAAGTTAGGTTAGGTTAGGTTAGGTAGGTTAGGTAGTCGAAAAACATTTAATTCATGAAAACTTGGCTTATTAGGCAAATCGGGCCTTGCATAGTAGGATGAGAAGTGCATTCTGGCTACTAGGTACGACATATATATATATATATATATATATATATATACATATATATATATATATATATATATATATATATATATATATATATATATATATATATATATATATATATATATATATATATATATATATATATCCTGCAGATGTCTGACATCAGGTACCTGTGTAAAAATGTCGTCAACATACCTACAGTATATGGACGGTTTCAAGTTCATATCGACTACGACTCTTTGCTCGATGGTACCCATGTAGAAGTTTGCAAACAGGACACCTAGGGGAGAACCCATGGCGACCCAATCTACTTGCTTATACATGTGTCCATCCGGGCTCAAGAAGGGTGCCTCTTTAGTACAAGCTTGGAGTAGTTTCCTTAGACTATTTTCTGGTATGTCAAGAGGAGTACAGGCCGGATCACGGTACACTGTCGGCTATCATCCCGGCCATATACTGCAGGTATGTTGACGACATTTTTACACAGGTACCTGATGTCAGACATCTGCAGGAGCTGAAGGAGGCATTTGAGAAGAATTCTGTGTTGCGTTTCACTTACGAGATGGAGAAGGATGGGAAGCTGCCCTTTCTAGATGTAACAGTCATGGAAAGGAGCGGAGTTTTCCACACTGCAGTCTACACTAAGGAAACAAACATAGGAATGTGCCTGAATGCCAACAGTGACTGCCCGGACAGGTACAAGAGGAGTGTTGTTAACGCTTATGTCGACCGTGCCCTCAGCCACAGCTCAGAATGGAAGCAAGTCGACGAAGAACACTGTAGGGTAAGGCAGGTCCTAGTCAACAATGGCTTCTCCAATGGTTTCGTCGAAGACATCATAAGAAGGAAAGTGAAACGCCATGCAACCTCTGAAGAGACAAATAACACAACACCTATACCCCCTATTAGACTATTTTAAAGGAACTTCTTTTCCACAGCCCATAAAACAGAGGAAAGGGTCCTGAAAGATATTGTCAGTAGAAACGTTATCCCCAAAGACAAAAATCAGAAGATACCACTGACAATTTACAATAAAACCAAAAAAACGGCCAGCCTACTCATGAGAAACTCTCCAGACACAAAGCAGATCGTTTTAAAAGAGACCAACGTCGTCTATGCCTTCAAATGCCCTCTTGGGGATTGTAAGCCTCAAAAAACTCAGTATATAGGCAAGACAACAACATCTCTTTCCAGGCGTTTAACGATGCATAAGCAACAGGGCTCCATTAAGGAACATATAGCCTCTTCCCATAACCAAACCATCACCAGAGAAATCTTAGCAAACAACACAGAAATCATCGATAGATACTGCGATAGCAGGCGGCTCGACGTCTGCGAGGCACTACATGAAAACTTGGCTTATTAGGCAAATCGGGCCTTGCATAGTAGGCAGAGAAGTGCGTTCTGGCTACTAGGTACAACATATATATATATATATATATATATATATATATATATATATATATATATATATATATATATATATATATATGTATATATATATATATATATATATATATATATATATATATATATGTATATATATATATGTATATATATATATATATATATATATATATATATATATATATATATATATATATATATATATATATATATATATATATATATTGACGGTAAAGCGTTGGTGTTCGGCTGTTTCAAGCTGGGGGCAGTGCCTCGTCACATCACAAAAAAAAAGAGAAAAGTTTGTCCTTTCGTCTGTGGTAAGGTAATGGGAAGACACACAAAACACAAGTATATAAACAATGAAATTTTAATTACTCTAGAAAACAAGACATGAATAAAGACAATCTCATAAAATGTAGGACAAGTCAACAAACAAAATAACATGAATAATCACTGGCTATGAAAAGTTACGCTAAGACAAGTAAGTTACAGCGATAGCAAAATATAATAATGTGTGCGGTGCTGGAATACTGGCTTCAAGCTGCCACCTCCCTTAGTACACGAAAGCCAAGGCTTAGTCTACTAGCGAGAGATGTCAACCCTAAGGAGCACAAAGATATTCTGACGAGTCTGGCGTGCTGCTGCCCAGACGTCGACTTATGGTGGTGGCGGAGTGCAGGTGCGACGAGACACCAGCCAATCAGCAACAGGCAGGCAGAGGATGAGCAGTTTGCTGGTTACCGCGGCTGTGGCAGGTGTCGGGGTGTGCTGGGTACGATTGCTTCCTGGGCAAAACGTTTGGCGATACTGGTGGACGTATCTTCTATATAGTATCTTGTATGTTACGACGTACTGATGTAGGGAAGAGCAGGCTCAATCTCTCTTGAAAGAGATTATTGTCACAATATATATATATATATATATATATATATATATTCAGATATATATATATTCAGATATATATATATATATATATATATATATATATACATATATATATATATATATATATATATATATATATATACATATATATATATATATATATATATATATATATATATATATATATATATATATATATATATATATATATATATATACATATATATATACATATATATATATATATATATATATATATATATATATATATATATATATATATATATATATATATATATATATATATATATATGTCGTACCTAGTAGCCAGAACTCACTTCTCAGCCTACTATTCAAGGCCCGATTTGCTTAATAAGCCAAGTTTTCCTGAATTAATATATTTACTATAATTTTTTTCTTATGAAATGATAAAGCAACCCCTTTTCTCTATGTATGAGGTCAATTTTTTTTATTGGAGTTAAAATTAACGTAGATATATGACCGAACCTAACCAACCCTACCTAACCTAACCTAACCTATATTTATAGGTAAGGTTAGGTTAGGTAGCCAAAAAAAGCTAGGTTAGGTTAGGTTAGGTAGGTTAGGTAGACGAAAAAACATTAATTCATGAAAACTTGGCTTATTAGGCAAATCGGGCCTTGAATAGTAGGCTGAGAAGTGCGTTCTGGCTATTAGGTACGACATATATATATATATATATATATATATATAAGACACGCGATAATATATGACATAATTTGTACTCCTTACAACTCAAGGTCATTCTGTAGTTGGTAACTTAGTTAATAAAGCTCCCAAGCGGGCTCTGGCTACCCTATGGCTCACAGTCCCAACCCTGGAACCATGCACACCTCCACCACACCTGCCCACCGGTGAGCACACATATATAAACCTCTAGGAAACTTGGACTCTCTCTCTTATAAAACATCGCCAAAGACTGCCTGAGTACTCTACCCTATCTTGCCACCCTGTTAAACTAGTATGGTGGCTTATCTGACTATACGGCCGGAGACAAACCCTCAGTTAGCAAGGTCTGGTCGTCAGCGATCCTTCTCCCTTCAAGTCAAGATGGCGTCCACCGCTCTTGCGTCATCGTCCCTTAATACTCTACTCTTTACATTTCTAACCAAACCCTTTATTGACTTTATTTACCATATTCCCTATGCATGATTTTTGATTGAGTCCATTTTTCCCTCACATAGTTAGGCTATTCCAGTTCACATTATTCCTAAGAATCACCAGCTACGAAGGTACTACTTTGCTGGGCGGAGTGTTACTGGTGACTCGCGGTCTCCCAGATATCAGGTGTAGATTTATTCCATTAAAACATTGTCCACTGTGTCCACCAACAATTTATAATTGAAACTAACCTCCACAGGAGGTAAGGTTCGTAATAGACACTCAACACGTAGACAACTATACTTTTCATCAGACAGACAGACACAGAGAGGTAGAGACAAAGACATCAAGTGACAGAGACAAACAGTAGAAAAAATGGGCGGATATATGGCTAGAAAGATGGATAGACATATAACTAGATGGATGGCTAAATGGTTGTCTAGGTAGAAGGATAGATAGACGAAAAGATAGATGGAAATATAGTTGGCATAATTAACGGATAGAAACAGAGCAGAGCGCGGAGTCGGGGACGACTGAGCAGAGCGGGGAGTCGGGGACGCCTGAGCAGAGTGGGGAGTCGGGGACGCCTGAGCAGAGTGCGGAGTCGGGGACCCCTGAGCAGAGCGCGGTGCCAATGGCGCCGGAGCAAAGGGCGGTGTCGCGGGCACCGGAGCACTATAACATCATTTATGTTTCCAACATACAGGGTATGAAAACACGCAAATCCCAAAACATTCACTTTATAGATGGTCTCCTTCATGAGACAAATGCAGTGTTTGCAGCCCTAACGGAAACTCAAACAAAGGACTACCTTGATGGTGAAATATGGATCTCAGAGTACAATCTTTTCAGATGTGACAGGAAACACCGGCTTCAGGGTGGGGTCAGCCTCTACATCAAAGACACACTCATCTGTACTGAGCTGCTAAACACCTCAAATGATATGGTGGAAGTGCTGATAGTCAAAATAGAGATTCTAAATGTAGTTGTTGTCCTTGTATATAAGTCACCGGAGGCAAACCCTCAGCAGTTTAAAGACCAACTAATGAAAATAGAACACTGCTTGGAAAACCTCACAAATCCAGCTCCGAACATCATCCTGCTTGGGGACTTCAACCTACGGCACCTGAAATGGAAGCACCTGGCTAATACAGAAATATCAGAAAGAATACCAGGAAGTAGCCTAAATGAACAGGCACATGCAAATAACTGCTACGGATGTGCGACAGGTTTGCCTTAAACCAGCAAATAGTAGAACCAACTAGGAAGGAGAACACGCTGGACCTCATTTTCACTAATAATGATGAATTGATCTGGAACATAATGATTACAAATACCTGTTACTCAGATCACAACTTAATTGAAGTTCTGACAATCATGGGGAATAGACCTTCAAAACCAGTCCAGATTCCCGGTGGAGGAGATTTCAGCAAACTCAACTTCAATAATAAACAGATAAACTGGGAGCAAATAAACCAGGACTTAACAGAAATGAACTGGGAAGAACAGCTGGAAAATGCAAACCTGAACCAGTGCCTGGAAAAAATAAGCTCAGTAGCACTAGAAATATGTTCAAACCGCATACCCATAAGAAAAAAGAGAAAGAGATGCAGATTGGAACGGGAACGTTGTTCCCTCTATAGGCGAAGAAAACGAATCGCGGAACAACTTGAGAGTCGCACCCTATCTCAAGAACGGCGAAGAAGGTTAGGTAGAGAAATAGAAACAATTGAACGGAAGCTACAAGAATCATACAAAACCGAGTAGAGGCAAAGAGAGCAAAAGGCTATCAGTGAAATAGAGAGAAATCCGAAATATTTTTTCTCCTATGCAAAATCAAGATCAAAAACCACATCTAGTATCGGGCCCCTGCGAAAGGGAGATGGAACTTTCACCGATGACAGGAAAAAAAATGAGCGAGTTACTGAGGAAGCAGTACGACTATGTTTTCAATGAGCCACTAAACGCACTAAAGATTGATAACCCAAATTAATTTTTCATGGATATAATTCCAACATCAAATCATATATCAGACGTCACCCTATCCCCACTGGATTTTGAAGAAGCCATAAACAGTATGCCTATGCATTCTGCACCAGGCCCGGATTCTTGGAACTCCATATTCATCAAGAACTGTAAAAAACCACTATCGCAGGCCCTTCACATCCTGTGGAGACAAAGCCTAGATACTGGCGTTATCCCTGACATACTAAAAATAGCAGAGATAGCACCACTCCATAAAGGAGGAAATAAGGCAGAGGCAAAAAATTACAGACCTATAGCACTAACATCGCACATTATAAAAATTTTTGAGAGCGTGCTAAGACGGAAGATCACAAAATACATGGAATCACAGCATCTCCATAACCCCGGACAACATGGTTTCAGAACAGGGCGCTCTTGCCTGTCGCAGTTGCTGGACCACTATGATATGGCATTAGATGCTATGGAGGACAAAAAAAAAACGCTGATGTATTTTAAACAGATTTTGCAAATGCTTTTGATAAATGTGACCATGGTGTTATTGCAAAAATAATGCGTTCAAAAGGAATTACCAGAAAAATAGGCAGATTGATCTGCAATTTCCTGACTAACAGAACTCAATGTGTAATAGTCAACAAAATAAAATCCAGCCCATCAACCGTGAAGAGCTCAGTCCCCCAGGGTACTGTGCTTGCCCGAGTACTTTTTCTCATCCTCATATCGGATGTAGACAAGAACACAACCTATAACACTGTATCATCCTTTGCAGATAACACTAGGATTTTCATGAGAGTAGGCAACATAGAGGACACGGCAAACCTCCAATCAGATGTAGATCAGGTCTTTCTATGGGCTACAGAAAATAATATGGTGTTTAACGAAGATAAGTTCCAGCTCATGCGCTACGGAAAAATGAAAATATAAAAACGGAAACCACGTACAAAACTCAGGCAAATCATAACAGAACGAAAAGGCAATGTAAAGGATCTGGGTGTACTCATGTCGGAAGACCTTACCTTAAGAGCACAATAAAGTAGCCGTCACAACTGCAAGAAAAATGACTGGTTGGATAACAAGAACTTTTCACACTAGAGATGCTATACCGATGATGATACTTTTCAAAACGCTTGTGCTCTCTAGAGTGGAGTACTGCTGCACAATGACAGCCCCTTTCAAAGCTGGAGAAATTGCTGACCTGGAGAGCGTGCAGAGATCCTTTACTGCTAGAATCCACTCAGTAAAACATCTAAATTACTGGGACCGACTAAAGAGCCTAAATCTGTACTCCCTTGAGCGCAGGCGGGAGAGATACATAATAATTTACACGTGGAAAATAATTGAGGGGCTGGTCCCGAACCTGAACACAGAAATAACATCACATGAGACCAGAAGACATGGCAGGATGTGCAGAACACCCCCGATGAAAGGAGAGGTGCAACAGGTACTCTGAAAGAGAACTCTATGAACATCAGAGGCCCGAGACTGTTCAACACGCTTCCACTACACATAAGGGACATAACTGGCCGACCCCTCACAGTGTTCAAGAGAGAACTGGATAAGCACCTCCAAAGGATATCTGATCAACTAGGCTGTGACTCATACGTCAGGCTGCGAGCAGCCGCGTCTAACAGCCTGGTTGATCAGTCCAGCAACCAGGAGGCCTGGTCGACGACCGGGCCGCGGGGACGCTAAGCCCCGGAAGCACCTCAAGGTATGGATGGATGTGTAGGTTGATGCATAGATGAATAGATAGATGGATAGACCGATGGATACAGGGACCGACTGGTAGATAGAAGGATAGATAAATGGACAGATGAGTAGATGTATGGACAAATGGACAGACAGAAATATAGAAAGAAGGATTTATGGATTGTTAGATGGGTAGATGGGAGGATAGATGACTAGATACATTTTTAAATAGGCTGATGGTTAGATAGCAGTTATGTAGATGAATACATAGACTGAGATAGACGGACAGATAGATGGCTAGATGGATATATTGACTGTTGGGGGAGTTGATGGAGAGATAAATGGATAGATGTACAGATTGATGGATAGATGGATGTATATAAGAATAGATTAATTGATATATAAATCAATGGATAGACAAATAGAGAGATAGGTGAATAGATAGATAAATAGAGAGATAGGAAGAAGGATAGATAGATAGACAGATTGGAGACAGACTGACAGACTCAGGCAACTCCGGGTATTCCCCCAGTGCCATATAATAATAATAATAATAATAATAATTTTTATTTAGGTAAAGGTACATACATAAAGAGATTTTACAAAGTTTGTTGGCTTTATAGATAGAGCTAGTACATACAATGCCTAAAGCCACTATTACGCAAAGCGTTTCGGGCAGCAACAGGTACATATATGGAACAATGGCTCTCAAACGTCCCCATGTATCAAAAAACAATAAATGTTTAATATTTATGGGGACATTATTCACAAGAAATATAAACTCAAAATATGTATCTTTCTGAATGGAAACACATTACTTGTATCATGCTACATACTCCAAACTTTACGTGTGAATGTCTGTCTGTCTGTTTGGCTGTTCGACGTTGGAGGCCACACGGTTGAGACTAGCATCGTCCATATTGACAGAGGGAAAGATCGGGTGTACAGGATGAACAATGGATGGTTCAGGAGGTCAGAATTGAAGAGGTAAAAGCATGCCAAGGCCACATTCACACCACCACTAAGATGTTTGGCAATGAAAGCCGTCTGCTCAGCTAAATATTTTCAAAACAAACGTTCAGAGTAATCTTCTTTTCTTATGTTAATATGTAACATTATACACTGATCTTGGGAAAATTAACATAAATTTCATGCGGTAAATAATTTGGCCGTACTCACATAAAACAGACGATTCTTCCATATCTCTAAAGGTTTCTCAAGCCACGGCTCTTTATCAGAGTAAGGGGTAACTAATTATTTGTTGAGTGTTTCACACGCTCTCCTAAGCTCCTCTCGCAGGTGATTACCCACACACTAGACAATAATATTATTGGTAAAAGAGAGAGAGAGAGGGAGAGAGTGAGTGTGAGTGTGTGTGTGCTTACCTAATTGTGCTTGCGGAGGTTGAGCTTTGGCTCTTTGGTCCCGCCTCTCAACTGTCAATCAACTGGTGTACAGATTCCTGGGCCTACTGGGCTCTATCATATCTACATTTGAAACTGTGTATGGAGTCAGCCTCCACCACAGTCACTGCCTAAACCATTCCATTTATTAACTACTCTGACACTGAAAAAAATCTTTCTAACGTCTCTGTGGCTCATCTGGGTACTAAGTTTCCACCTATGTCCCCTTGTTTGTGTTCCACCCGTGCTGAAGAGTTTGTCTTTGTCCACCCTGTCAATTTCCCTGAGAATCTTGTAGGTGGTTATCATGTCTTCCCTTACTCTTCTGTTTTCCAGGGATGTGAGGTCCAGCTCCTTTAGCCTTTCCTCGTAGCTCATTCCTCTAGGTTCCGGGACGAGCCTGGTGGCATACCGCTGAATCTTCTCTAGCTTTGTCTTGTGTTTAACTAGGTATGGACTCCAGGCTGGAACTGCATACTCCAGGATTGGTCTTACATAAGTGGTATACAGGGTTCTGAAAGATTCCTTGCACAAGTTTCTAAAGGCAGTTCTTATGTTGGCCAGTCTAGCATATGCCGCTGATGATATTCTTTTGATGTGGGCCTCTGGGGACAGGTTCGGTGTGAAATCAACCCCCAGATCTTTCTCTCTATTTGACTCTTGCAGGATTTCACCTCTCAGATAATACCTTGTGTTCAGCCTCCTGCTCCCTTCGACTAATTTCATCGCCTTACACTTTCCTGAGTTGAACTTTAGCAGCCATTTTCTAGACCATTCCTTCAGTTTATCCAGGTAATCCTATAGTCTCTGTCTATCTTCATCCGTCTTGATTCTTCTCATAATTTTTGCATGGTCAGCAAACATTGAGAGGAATGAGTCTATACCCTCCAGAAGATCGTTTACATATATTAGAAACAGGATGGGTCCAAGTACTGAGCCCTGTGGGACTCCGCTGGTGACATCTCGCCATTCTGATGTTTTCCCCCCTCACCGTTACTCGCTGTTTCCTGCTGCTTAAGTACTCTCTTATCCACTGGAGCAGTGGACAAGGGTGTGTGTGTGTGTGTGTGAGAGACTCAGAAATACAAAGACAGAGACAGACACACGCAGTCAGTAATAGAACAACAGACTGCGGGAAGAAATACAGACTGGTAGACAGAGAAAGAGATAGACACAGAGACAGAGACAGTAGGAAGATAGACAGAGTGCAAATATATGTATTGCATAGAGAGATGGATAGATAGATGGATAGATTGATGGATAGATTTTTGGATAGAGGGATATATAGACAGACGAGAAGATTGATAAAAAGATTGATGAATAAATAGATGGATGGATTAATAAACAGAATAAATGGAAGCAGTGAGAATGTTAACATAAACTGTGTATTTCTCGTACTCATCTAGTTGTGCTTGCCGGGGTTGAGATCTGATCCTTTGGTCCCGCCTTTCAACTGTCAATCAAGTGGTGTACAGATTCATGAGCCTACTGGGCTCTATCATATCTACATTTGAAACTGTATATGAAGTCAGCCTCCACCACATCATTTCCTAGTGCATTCCACCTGTTAATTTCTCTGACACTGAAAAAGTACTTTCTAACGTCCCTGTGGCTCATTTGGGTACTCAGTTTCCACTTGTGTCCCCTTGTTCGCGTACCTCTCATGTTAAACAGTTTATCCTTTTCAACATGTAAATTCTTTTGAGAATTTTATAGGTAGTAATCATATCTTCCCTTACTCTTTTGTCTTCGAGTGTTGTGTGGTGCATTTCACGCAGCCTTTCCTCGTAATTCATGCCTCTTAGATCTGGGACTAGTCTAGTGGCACACCTCTGAACTTTTTTCAGTTTCTTGTGCTTGACAAGGTACGGGCTCCATGAAGGGGGCCGCATACTCCAGGATTGGTCTTACATATATGGTATACAAGGTTCTGAATGATTCCTTACACAGGTTCCTGAAGACAGTTCTGATGTTTGCCAGTCTCGCACACGCCGTAGATGTCATTCTCTTGATGTGGGCTTCAGGAGACAGGTTTGGCGTGATATCAACACCTAGATCTTTCTCTCTGTCCGTTTCATGAAGGACTTCATCTCCCATTCTGTATCCTGTGACTGGCCTCCTGTTTCCACCGCCTAGCTTTATTACCTTACATTTACTCGGGTTTAACTTTAGTAGCCATTTGTTGGACCATTCATTCAGTCTGTCTAAGTCCTCCTGTAGCCTCCTACTATCTTCCTCTGTCTTAATCCTCCTCATAATTTTTGCATCATCAGCAAACAATTGAGAGGAATAATTCTATACCTTCAGGGAGATCATTTACATATAACAGAAACAGTATAGGTCCATGGACTGAACCCTGCGGGACTCCTATGGTAACGTCTCGCCAATCTGAGACCTCGCCCCTTACTGTGACTCGCTGTCTTTTGTTGCTTAGGTACTCCCTTATCCAATGGAGAACCTTCCCTCTGACTCCTGCCTGCATCTCCAGCTTTTGCACTAGCCCCACTACAAAAATATGCAGTCTAGCCCACCCTCTCTTTTTCTTGCCTGATTTTTGGTTGCCTGGGCGTAGAATTCAATTAGTCCTGTTAGGCAGGACTTGCCATACCTGAATCCATGTTGCCATGTTGATGTTGTATTATAAAGTTTATTCGCTCCAGATGTTCCACTAGCTTTATTCGCACAATCTTCTCCATAAGCTTGCATGGTATGCAAGTTAGGGACACTGGCCTGTAGTTCAGTGCCTCCTGTCTATCCCCCTTCTTGTATATTGGAACTGCATTAGCCATCCTCCAAATTTCTGGCAGTTTCCCTGTTACCAGTGATTTGTTATACACGATGGAGAGAGGTAGGCACAGTGCTTCTGCTCCTTCCCTTAGGATCCAAGGGGAGATTGCATCTGGGCCTATAGACTTTGTCACATCCAGCTCTCCCAAGAGCTTCCTTATATCCCCACTGGTAATCCCAAACTTCTCTAGTGGTACCTGGTTAACTATTCTCTGTGGCTGTGATGTGGCTGTGCAGTATTTTAGGTTGCGTCTCGTCCTTGCTTGCTTGCTATGTCGTTTTCATATTGCCCTTCTGCCTCTTTTCTCACCCTGGCATATTCATTCCTGGCTCTCTGGTATCCTTCTCTGCTCTCAAGTGTCCTGTTATTTCTATAGTTTCTCCACGCTCTTTTACTTAGTTGCTTTGCTAGTTTATATCTCTGATTAAACCATGGGTTTCTTATCTTAATAAAAATTTTACCTTTTGGACTGGGACGAACTTGTCTGCTGCCTCCTTGCACTTCTGCATGATGTAGTCCATCATGTCTTGGACCGTCTTTTCCCTGAGCTCTGTTTCCTATGTTATATCTGTTAGGAATTTTCTTATCTCCACATAGTTTCCTTTTCGGAATGCCACCATTTTGTTTTCAGTTCCCCTCTTTAAGTTCATTTACCCATCTTGGACCAGATACTCAGACGTCAGTACACTGTGACCGCTCATTCATATATTATAACTCATATATATATCCCACATATATCACACATATAATTCCACATGGATCAAATAGATGTATAGATAGATGGATACATAGATGGAATAGATTGATAGAAGGATGGATAGATTTTTAAATATACAGTCCACTTACTAAAATTAAAATTAAATATGTACTTAGTCATATAATCCTTCATTGTCAAATAGATGTATAGATAGATGGATACATAGATGAATAGATAGGTGGATGGATAGATGGATAAATAGATGGATAGATAGATGGATAGCTTGTTGAAAAGAAAAATGGATAGATAGATGGAGAGATATTTGGACATTTTAATGGATGGATGCAAAGATGGAGAAATAGGTGAATATATGGATGGATAAATTGATGGCTAGGTCGATAGTTGGTTGAAAAGATGAATAAATAGATAGTTGGTTGGAAAGATAAAGAAATAGATAGATGGATTGGTAGACAGATGGACAGATGGAAGACAGGCAGAGCCTGACAATGGCAGGTATACCCAGAGTGAGGTATATATATCAAGAAGCAGTTTACATAATTGCTAAGGTGTCACACGTTACAGAACATGTAAAGTGACATGTGTGGGGAATACTTGTGAAAGGAATATTTATTTTAAATATATTAGATTTCAATAGCATCAGATTCATTTAAATATTTGCTCAATTAAATTATATTTTATTATTTGGAAAAAAGTGCACTATTTTTAAAAAACGCCACATAAATAATTCCTCACATATATGGGGGTATTTACATATATAAATAACTAAATTGAAATAAATCAGTTACTTCTTATTATTGAGACGTCTGATTATTTAAATTAACTAAATTTGGGTATTTCTAATAATTAAAATAAATGTCAGTTTAGCTGAACAAGAGCTTTGGTTTAGCTGGGGACGCGTGTCAGTCACTTGAGCCCGACATCCCTCCTGCCGACATGTGGCTATTGCGTCTCTCTCTGGGGACGATCCTTATTCTGGATGATACCAAACTCAGCTTCTTTGAGATTGAACATCAGACTATCGACAAGTTACATTATAATATAAATAACGAATATTGGTCACTTTATTCAATTATAAATTATTGCGATATTTACGTCTAAGAGTGCTTACCCCTGGGGCTGGTGTTTCCTACCTTCTAACCATACTCTCTGTAACTATGCGGCAACACAGTTTTTTAAGGAGTACGGGACTGAGGTACTTCCCTTGTTATGAGTGAGATCAGTGAGCAGTAGCATCATAGGAGTTTCGTTAACGCAAAAGAAACCCCAGCACTGCTACACTCGCGTATCCCGCCAATGGCGGAGCGTCTCATCTCCTTCGGCAGGGAGCATTCATGTCCCATAAAATTTTCTCTTATTCCCAAAAGGAGAAGTATTTAAATTTGCTATATATAAATTCTTTTTAGTTTTATTTTATTCTCATAATTTATTTTGTAAACAGTGATCAGACTGTATGTATTAAGTTGTAAGTACAGACATAAATACGTTTGGTATTCTATAAGTTCGTGACGCAGCCATCACGTTTTCTCTATAGTGAATGGAGGAATTAAATACGATTCTTTCTGTTTCGGATAAATCTAATCACTTTAAAGGGACCGCGTCGTACATACACGGCGGGTTTGCTTATGCGGGTTCTGCCCCCGCGTCGTAAATAGCCGAGCGATGAAAAAAAGCAACATAAAATCCAATTCTTATTCGATCGACTTGGGGTTAGTATGAAAATGTTTGCCATTAAATTTCCGTTTTTTCTAAACGGAAATGTGGAGTATGATGTTCATCAGAGAGTATGATGTTCATTTTCGCCAGATATTCGTCTTTTTTAAGAATTCTTAAAAAAACTCTTTTTTAATTCTTAAAAAAGACGAATATCTGGCGAAAATGAACATCATACTCTCTGACCAAACTAAGTTCCAAAGGGTAACGAAGGACACTACAGCCGAATTAAAAGCAAAGGTCAACAAACTGATCGAAACTGTGAACGCCAAGAAATCCGGACTCCACCTGCCAAAGATCATTGGGGAATATAAGCCTGGATATGCGTATGGAAATGTCAAGACACACAAGCCTGGAAACCCACTTCGGCCAATCATTAGCCAGATACCCACACCCACGTACAGACTGGCGAAGCGACTCAACGGCCTGCTGACTCCTTATGTTCCTTGCGCCTTCAACCTGAAGTCTCCAAAGGAATTTGTTGACTTACTGCGGGGCACACGGGCCACAGGGATAAGAGCCTCGTTGGACGTAGAATCGCTGTTTACCAACGTACCTGTGGACGAGACAATCGGGATGATAGCCGACAGAGTGTATCGTGATCCAGCCTGTACTCCTGTTGACATACCAGAAAATATTCTGAGGAAACTACTCCAAGCTTGTACTAAAGAGGCACCCTTCTTGAGCCCGGATGGGCACATGTATAAGCAAGTAGATGGGGTCGCCAAGGGTTCTCCCCTAGGTGTCCTGTTTGCAAACTTCTACATGGGTACCATCGAGCAAAAAGTCTTAGTCGACATGAACTTGAAACCGGCCATATACTGCAGGTATGTTGTACGACATTTTTACACAGGTACCTGATGTCAGACATCTGCAGGAGCTGAAGGAGGCATTTGAGCAGAGTTCCGTGTTGCGTTTCACTTACGAGATGGAAAAGGATGGGAAGCTGCCCTTTCTAGATGTAACAGTCATAGAAAAGAGCGGAGGTTTCCACACTGCAGTCTACACTAAGGAAACGAACATAGGAATGTGCCTAAATGCCAACAGCGACTGCCCAGACAGGTACAAGAGGAAGTGTTGTTAACGCATATGTCGACCGTGCTCTCAGCCACAGCTCAGAATGGAAGCAAAGTCGACGAAGAACTCTGTAGGGTAAGGCAGGTCCTAGTCAACAACGGCTTCTCCAATGGTTTCGTCGAAGACATCATAAGAAGGAAAGTGAAACGCCATGCAACCTCTGAAGAGACAACTAACACAACACCTATACCCCCTATTAGACTATTTTACAGGAACTTCTTTCCCACAGTTCATAAAACGGAGGAAAGGGTCCTGAAAGATATTGTTAATAGAAACGTTATCCCTACAGACAAAAATCAGAGGATACAACTGACGATTTACTATAAAACCAGAAAAACGGCCAGCCTACTCATGAGAAACTCTCCAGACACAAAACAGAACGCTTTAAAAGAGACTAACGTCGTCTATGCCTTCAAATGCCCTCTTGGGGACTGTAAGCTCCAAAAAAACCAGTATATAGGCAAGACAACAACATCTCTTTCTAGGCGTTTAACGATGCATAAGCAACAGGGCTCCATTAAGGAACATATAATCTCTTCCCACAACCAAACCATCGCCAGAGAAATCCTAGTAAACAACACAGAAATCATCGATAGATACAGCGATAGCAGGCGGCTTGACGTTTGCGAGGCACTACACATCAAGAAGTCAACACAAGCAATCAACAGCCAATTAATGCACAACTATATTCTACCCACCTCAAGACTCCGCTCCAATATAGAAGCATCAAGAAATATGGACCAATAGGCTTTCTACAAACACTTCTATTCAATACCCATTGTTTCGTGTTCTGTCTTGTGTTGATGAAATTAATACCCTATTAATACCACCTCTTGTTCTGTCTTGTGTTGATGAAATTAATACCCTATTAATGCCACCTCACCCCATCCACCTCACTCAAATGTAGATATAAAATCGGAGATGCGTAAGTTCTATTCAGTTGTGTATTTGTAAACTAAAGTCTTTGAAAATGTAATAAGTTTTACGAAACGCGCTCGTGTCACGTCAGGCTAGAAATAAAAATTAATTTTGGAGAATTGATTTTTGATTTACCTCCAACAGTGAAAAGAAATGTACGAAAGATTGAGAAAATTCGTGTTAGAATTATTAATCTTACTTTTTCGGTCATATTTAATAATATATGTCTACAGGAAAGACTGCTACCAAAATATACTAACATATATATATATATATATACATATATATATATATATATATATATATATATATATATATATATATATATATATATATATATATATATATATATATATATATATATATATATATATATATATATACCTAGAAGGGGTACCACCTCTGGTGCAAATGTAGGGACCCATAGCCTCAGAGAAGAAAATAAAGAGTACTCAGAGAAGACCTTTTGGATCCTCACTGAACACTTTGATATTTTCTTCTCCTACCACCCCTATTCTTTTGTTAAGTGTGTATATTTATCTAACTTTATTTGAAAATGTCATTACACAAATAACATATATACACACACACACACACATATATATATATATATATATATATATATATATATATATATATATATATATATATATATATATATATATATATATATATATATATATATATATATATTACGGATTATTTCTTTCATTATTCTTTCCTCTTTTATATGTTCACTGTGCATGGTTGATTTGTAATATAATTTTATTGGAGGAGTTGTGGTTTCTGTTCTAGGTTCTGGATTATACCAACGGTCCATGTGTCTTCTTATAGCAGCGTTTATTTCCGCGTTGCTATATCCGTTGTTCACCAATACCTGAGTTACTCTTTCAAACTCTCTACTCACGTTGCTCCATTCAGAGCAGTGTGTAAGCGCTCGACGAATATAAGCATTGAGAACACTGGGCTTTGTATCTTTGGGGGCACTCACTTCTACCGTTCAGGCAGTATATTCCAAGCCCACCAACATAGGATTATGCCTGAACAGTAGAAGTGAGTGCCCCCAAAGATACAAAGCCAGTGTTCTCAATGCTTATATTCGTCGAGCGCTGACCCACTGCTCTGAATGGAGCAACGTGAGTAGAGAGTTTGAAAGAGTAACTCAGGTATTGGTGAACAACGAATATAGCAACGCGGAAATAAACGCTGCTATAAGAAGACACTTGGACCGTTGGTATAATCCAGAACCTAGAACACAAACCACAACACCTCCAATAAAATTATATTACAAATCAACCATGCACAGTGAACATATAAAAGAGGAAAGAATAATGAAAGAAATAATCCGTAAAGGAGTAAAAAGCACTACTCCTAACTAAAACATAAACCTGATAATATTCTACAAAACCAAGAAGACTTCCGAACTCCTTATCAAAAACAGCCCGAAGCCAACGGAGAACCCTCTACAACAGTCAAGCGTTGTATACATGTACACTTGCCCCCACGAAGGATGTAACCTTCAATCTAAGTACATAAGTATGACGTCAACCAAGCAGACTAGGCGTTTGACATGCCATCTTCAATCCGGTGCCCCTAGGAATCACATGATTCAAGCCCATGACATCACTCTAATAAGAGAAATGTTGAACAAGAATACCTGCATAATAGACAAAACCCAAGATGCAAGAAGATTACAAATTCTTGAGGCAATTCACATAAGAATAGAACAACCTACCATGAACACCCAAATCACGGAACTATTTACTCTACCCACCATGAGAGTAAGGACAAGACCAGAACATAACGATGCCAACACAGAAGACAATGTCCAACATAATAGGCCAATTACATTGGATTAATCTTTGTGTTTAGATAGGAGCTGCCTCGTATGGGCCAATAATTCACCTCACATTTATCCCTTATGTATCCCCCCATGTTTTCACCTTTATTGTATTATCACCTGACCCAGTGCGGGTATAAAATCAACCAGCATTGTAAGATCTGTTCACTTGAGAATGAACCATGGAGGTTCGAAACGTTGTGCAAATTGTATAAATAAGTGTAATACACTCTATAGTAAATTACTTCTTTTCTTCACCTTAAAAGTACGAAAATGAGTTTTGGAGAACTCCTATTTCAACTAAGCCCTGATGCTAAAAAAGTAGTTAGAGGGATAGAAGCCCTAAACAAGAAAATAATAAATACAGAATATGCGGTCATATGCAATGAAACATGTTTGAAAAAAACCCCGCTGCCAGTATACACCAATATATATATATATATATATATATATATATATATATATATATATATATATATATATATATATATATATATATATATATATATATATATATATATATGTCGTACCTAGTAGCCAGAACGCACTTCTCTGCCTAATATGCAAGGCCCGATTTGCCTAATAAGCCTAGTTTTCATGAATTAATTATTTTTCAACTACCTAACCTACCTAACCTAACCTGACTTAACTTTTTCGGCTACCTAACCTAACCTAACCTATAAAGATAGGTTAGGTTAGGTTAGGTAGGGTTGGTTAGGTTCGGTCATATATCTTCATTAATATTAACTCCAATAAAAAAAAATTGACCTCATACATAATGAAATAGGTAGCTTTATCATTTCATAAGAAAAAAATTAGAAAAAATATATTAATTCCGAAAAACTTGGCTTATTAGGCAAATCGGGCCTTGTATAGTAGGCTGAGAAGTGCGACCTGGCTACTAGGTACGACATAT